>NW_026906292.1:0-65000 GCF_033807715.1 Cololabis saira | reverse complement strand
ATCAAAGATTCCAAAGTGGCACTCTTGCCCTATCCTAACCCTAACCCTAACCCTAACCCTAACCCTAACCCTAACCCTAACCCTAACCCTAAACCCTAACCCTAACCCTAACCCTAACCACAAGACCAACCCCGAGTCTCTACGACCTTCAGAGGCTGAGATATGAAAGATTTAAACATTTTTTTTAGATTTTCTCACACTTCCCAAGGTCGTAGAAGGTCGAGGCTGGGCTCGTTGGAAAGCTAGACCGCCGAATTAGGACTGGTGAAGGTTTCGAAGCTCTAAGACCTTCCTATAAAAAGTTATTCGCGAAAGCTCCCAGGGAGCTTACCTCATTTTACCCCCTTAATCTAACCCTAACCCTAACCCTAACCCTAACCCTCACTAACCCTAACCCTAACCCTAACCCTAACCCTAACCCTAACCCCCCCCTAACCCTAACCCTAACCCTAACCCTAACCCTAACCCTAACCAGAGGTAAAAGAAATACAAAATCAGTCATCAGAAAGTGAATCAAACAACTCAAAATGACCTGAAACGTGCTCCTAAACACTTTCTTGAGGGTCGTTTTTGGACAAAACACTTAGTGTCATTTTTGCACCTTTTCGCGCCCATTTGTTTCCTATGGGGGGACGTTTTGCCCTATATCTCCGGAACGGAACGTCGTAGAGCTTCGAAACCCGAATCCGTCGGACATATTTCGGGGTCTAGCTCTCCAACAAGACCAACCCCGAGTCTCTACGACCTTCAGAGGCTGAGATATGAAAGATTTAAACATTTTTTTTAGATTTTCTCACACTTCCCAAGGTCGTAGAAGGTCGAGGCTGGGCTCGTTGGAAAGCTAGACCGCCGAATTAGGACTGGTGAAGGTTTCGAAGCTCTAAGACCTTCCTATAAAAAGTTATTCGCGAAAGCTCCCAGGGAGCTTACCTCATTTTACCCCCTTAATCTAACCCTAACCCTAACCCTAACCCTAACCCTAACCCTAACCCTAACCCTAACCCTAATTTGGGCCGGTGGCCCAAAAGTGGCTTTTACCCCCTATCCTAACCCTAACCCTAACCCTAACCATCTCCTGGGGACTTGCCTGAACGCAAACAGTTGAATTAGTGAAAATCTTGGAAAATTTACAAGTATTTTTCAAAAATAAAATATGTTTAAAATAGGTACCTATCGACTCCAAATGGCCTAAAACGTGCTCCTAAACACTTTCTGGGGGAACTTTTTTCACCAAAACACTTAGTCAAATTTCAGGAAATTATCGCTCCATTCATTTTCAATGCGATACACATTTCCGGTCATAACTTCCGAACGGAAGGTCGTAGAGACTTGGAAACTGCTTCCGTCGAACATAATACGACCACGAGCTTTCCAACGGTACTATCCATGAGCAAATGATCCACTCCTAGCAAAAGTTACAGACCTTTGAACTTGCTTTTCGCTGATTGGACGAGAAGACAAGGTCCCACCCCTTCCTCATTAGTATTACTGGAATCAGGGTACCCGAAAATGGGGGGGTAGCCGAAGTGTAGAGCAAATGATCCACTGTTTAGGGGGTCAAATCAAAGATTCCAAAGTGGCACTCAGCCCCTATCCTAACCCTAACCCTAACCCTAACCCTAACCCTAACCCTAACCCTAACCCTAACCCTAACCCTAACCCTAACCCTAACCCTAACCCTAACCCTAACCCTAACCCTAACCCTAACCCTAACCCAAAATAAAACTATTAAATAGGCAATTATCTGAAATAAGATAAAAACCGGGACCCCACGGGGATAACGGAGAATAAAACCTCAAATACACCAGAAGATTACAAGACTTGAAGACTTCCTGCTGAAGATCCCAAGAACCTCCAGGGCAGCCACTCCAGAAAAAATCAAAAGCTCTTTTGAGAGCTATGAGCAAATTTTCCTCCTCCGCCAAGCCTCCAGAAGAACGACCAGCCCCATGGACCACGGACCTCCTCCTCCAAGCCTCCAGAAGAACGGCCAGCCACACGGACCACGGACCTCCTCCTCCAAGCCTCCAGAAGAACAGCCAACCCCACGAACCAGAGAAACACCGACTTCACAGCCGACACAGACATCTTTCAAGGTAAGTGAACAAAGTAACTCTCACTAGGGAACACCTTTCAAGGTAAGTGAACAAAGTAACTCTCACTAGGGAATACCTCAATCTTCTTCCAAACTAATATTATGGGACTACAAAAAAGGTAACAATTCCTAAAATACCAAAACTTTTTAAACAAAAAATACATGAAAATAGAAAACAAAACGATGAATATAAAAATAACCGACGGTTACAGTGTTTACAATAAATGCTCATAAATATTTTACTGTACCCTGAGTAAATATAAGACCCTTCGGAAAACCAAAAAAATATTAATTGGGCACTGGACGACCTTGGACTCGATCAACCCAAGGGGGCCACTAGCGCGGAGGGCGTCTGGTATTCCCACGGCCGAAACGCCTGTTGATCCGCTAGATACCACTGACGAAAGTCCAGAAATTCATATTAGGTACCAATAATTACTATCTCCTCCCGGGCCTCCAGGAGGGATAATAATGAAGGTTATTCTAAACTAGGAATAATACACCTAAAACCGACCTCCAAACAAACAGGGTCACCCTCTAATTAATTCAAATCTACTGATCTACGGATCTCATCACATTCATCTTATAAACATTTCAGCCACAAGAGATCTTCGGATCTTATTACATTCATCTTATAAAACATTTCAGCCACAAGAGATCTTCGGATCTCATTACATTCATCTTATAAAACATTTCAGCCACAAGAGATCTTCGGATCTCATTACATTCATCTTATAAAACATTTCAGCCACAAGAGATCTTCGGATCTCATTACATTCATCTTATAAAACATTTCAGCCACAAGAGATCTTCGGATCTCAGTACATTCATCTTATAAAACATTTCAGCCACAAGAGATCTTCGGATCTCATTACATTCATCTTATAAAACATTTCAGCCACAAGAGATCTTCGGATCTCATTACATTCATCTTATAAAACATTTCAGCCACAAGAGATCTTCGGATCTCATCACATTCACCTTATAAACATTTCAGCCACAAGAGATCTTCGGATCTCATCACATTCATCTTATAAACATTTCAGCCACCTAACCCTAACCCTAACCCTAACCCTGGCCCCAACCCCAACCATAAACTTAAACCTAACCCAAACCATAACCCTAACCCTAACCCAAAACCCTAACCCTAACCCTGACCCTGACCCTAACCCTAACCCTAACCCTGGCCCCAACCCCAACCATAAACTTAAACCTAACCCAAACCATAACCCTAACCCTAACCCAAAACCCTAACCTTAACCCTAACCCAAATCCTAATTTCAACCTTAACCTTAAAGCAAAACCCTAAACTTAAACTAAACCCTAACCTTAACCCTAATCTTAAGCTACACAAACAAACTCTAACCCGAACCCCAAATCCTAAAAACCGCTCCAAAAAAAACCCCCCCCTCACCTCTCCTCTCTGAACTATCAACCCACCAACCAAACCCCCCCCCCCCCCCCCCCCCTTCTTCTCCCCTTCCAAAACTCACAACTGTCCTCTCATATTGCACCCACTAGCCACAGACGAAGACACCGGATCATCCACAATCCGACTGCACGCATAAGGGATACCCAGTGATCTTGATACACCATACAGCACATCTCACATCAAAACTCTGAAACTATTCAGAGGTCTCGCACCATACGCTACTGACAAAAGTACTTTAGTGCATACGGATCTCAACTGGATGTACGATGTGAGAGTGCAACACTACCTTCTGCGAACTCTGGTAACGCCTACGAGCGTTAGGAGGCAGTAGCGTATTGGTTTCCCGCAGGGAGCCGTTGAACACAAACCCTAACCCTAACCCTAACCCTAACCCTAACCCTAACCCAACTCTTCCTGGTCCTGACCCCTCTCACCCAAATCTGTAACTGACCTGTTGTCTCTACCACTAATCAAACTTAAACTTGTTCATTGACCTGTTGTCTCCACTATTAATCTAACTTTAGGTGGATAGTACGGTCAAGAGAGCTATGACGACGTGCGCCGGCCTGTGCATTACCTTTGGTCCCTGTAAACCACCGAGTCGACGGACGAGGTGGGGGGATCATCGAGAAACCTGAAAAATCTAACCCTAACCCTACCCCTAACCCCCCTATCCTAACCCTAACCCTAACCATCTCCTGGGGACTTGCCTGAGCTCAAACAGTTGACTTAGTGAAAATCTTAGAAAATTTACAAGTATTTTTCCCCAAAAAAAGTTTGTTTAATATAGGTACCCATCGACTCCAAATGGCCTGAAACGTGCTCCTAACTACTTTCTGGGTGAACTTTTTTCACCAAAACACTTAGTCAAATTTCAGGAAATTTTCGCTCCATTCATTTTCAATGCGATACACATTTCCGGTCATAACTTCCGAACGGAAGGTCGTAGAGACTTGGAAACTGCTTCCGTCGAACATAATACGACCACGAGCTTTCCAACGGTACCATCCATGAGCAAATGATCCACTCCTAGCAAAAGTTACAGACCTTTGAACTTGCTTTTCGCTGATTGGACGAGAAGACAAGGTCCCACCCCTTCCTCATTAGTATTCCTGGAATCAGGGTACATGAAAATGGGGGGGTAGCCGAAGTGTCAAGCAAATGATCCACTGTTTAGGGGGTCAAATCAAAGATTCCAAAGTGGCACTCAGCCCCTATCCTAACCCTAACCCTAACCCTAACCCTAACCCTAACCCTAACCCATGAGCAAATGATCCACTCCTAGCAAAAGTTACAGACCTTTGAACTTGCTTTTCGCTGATTGGACGAGAAGACAAGGTCCCACCCCTTCCTCATTAGTATTACTGGAATCAGGGTACCCGAAAATGGGGGGGTAGCCGAAGTGTAGAGCAAATGATCCACTGTTTAGGGGGTCAAATCAAAGATTCC
Organism: Cololabis saira; assembly: GCF_033807715.1. Taxonomy (NCBI): domain Eukaryota; kingdom Metazoa; phylum Chordata; class Actinopteri; order Beloniformes; family Belonidae; genus Cololabis; species Cololabis saira. The sequence goes on along the minus strand of NW_026906292.1, from coordinate 60,024 downwards.
AAAGTGGCACTCTTGCCCTATCCTAACCCTAACCCTAACCCTAACCCTAACCCCTAACCCCTAACCCTAACCCTAACCCTAACCCCTAACCCTAACCCCTAACCCTAACCCTAACCCTAACCCTAACCCCTAACCCCTAACCCTAACCCTAACCCCTAAACCCTAACCCTAACCCTAACCCTAACCCTAACCCATTTTGGAAGTAGTTGTCACCTAGGAGCCGTATATATACGTTGCTAAGCTAAGTTATAGCTTGCTTAGCAAGTTTTAGCTTGCTAAGCTAGGCTAAGCTAACTTTGAGCCGGCTCAAAGGTGGCTAAACCCCCCTATCCTAACCCTAACCCTAACCCTAACCCTAACCCTAACCCCTAACCCTAACCCTAACCCCTAACCCTAACCCTAACCCCTAACCCTAACCCTAACCCCTAACCCTAACCCTAACCCTAACCCTAACCCTGGGGTTCATCGAGAGAGCTTCAAACATCTAACCCTAACCCTAACCCTAACCCTAACCCTAAGCTTCAAACATCTAACCCGCATCAAACAACTAACCCTAACACTTGCCTGAACTCAAACAGTTGACTTAGTGAAAATCTTGAAAAAATTACAAGTATTTATCCAAAAAAAAGGTTAGGGTTATAGGTACATATCGACTCCAAATGGCCTGAAACGTGCTCCTAAACACTTTCTGGGGGAACACTTTTCACCAAAACACTTAGTCAAATTTCAGGAAATTTTCGCTCCATTCATTTCCAATGCGATTCACATTTCCGGTCATAACTTCCGAACGGAAGGTCGTAGAGACTTGAAAACAGCTTCGTTGGAAAGCTAGACCACGAAATAGGTCTGACGCGACCAGGTTTCGAAGCTCTAGGACCTTCCTATCAAAAGTTATTCAAATAAAACACTTTTTACCCATGATCCTTTGCTCCAATCGCGAAAACGACACCGTCAGCCAGGTTTCGATTTGGGCCGGTGGCCCAAAAGTGGCTAAACCCCCCTATCCTAACCCTAACCCTAACCCTAACCCTAACCCTAACCCTAACCCTAACCCTAACCCTAACCCTAACCCTAACCCTAACCCTAACCCTAACCCTAACCCTAACCCTAACCCTGACTTGCCTGAACGCAAACAGTTGAATTAGTGAAAATCTTGGAAAATTTACAAGTATTTTTCAAAAAATATATATGTTTAAAATAGGTACCTATCGACTCCAAATAGCCTGAAACGTGCTCCTAACTACTTTCTGGGTGAACCTTTTTCACCAAAACACTTAGTCAAATTTCAGGAAATTTTCGCTCCATTCATTTTCAATGCGATACACATTTCCGGTCATAACTTTCGAACGGAAGGTCGTAGAGACTTGGAAACTGCTTCCGTCGAACATAATACGACCACGAGCTTTCCAACGGTACCATCCATGAGCAAATGATCCACTCCTAGCAAAAGTTACAGACCTTTGAACTTGCTTTTCGCTGATTGGACGAGAAGACAAGGTCCCACCCCTTCCTCATTAGTATTAATGGAATCAGGGTACCCGAAAATGGGGGGGTAGCCGAAGTGTAGAGCAAATGATCCACTGTTTAGGGGGTCAAATCAAAGATTCCAAAGTGGCACTCTTGCCCTATCCTAACCCTAACCCTAACCCTAACCCTAACCCTAACCCTAACCCTAACCCTAACCCTAACCCTAACCCTAACCCTAACCCTAACCCTAACCCTAACCCTAACCCTAACCCTAACCTAACCCTAACCCTAACCCTAACCACTAACCCTAACCCTAACCCTAACCCTAACCCTAACCCTAACCCTAACCCTAACCCTAACCCTAACCCTAACCCTAACCCTAACCCTATTTAATTATCTTAATAATTAAATATTAACATTATAAAAGATTAAAAATACAGGGGATGATTTTAATTATTAAATGTATACATTTATAACATGATTATTTCGTTTTTTTAAATTTACCGGATCAACCGGATGCAGCAGAAAAAGAAAAGATTTAACCAAATGATAGAAAATACAGGTGATTATTTTAATTATTAAATATATACATATTGAACATGATTATTTAGATTTTTAAATCTCACCGGATTACCCGGATGCAGCAGAAAAATAAAAGACTTAACCAAATGATAGAAAATACAGGCGATTATTTTAATTAATAAATAAATATATACAGATATAACATGCTTATTTAATTACCGGATCAACCGGATACAGCAGAAAAAGAAAAAGATTTAATCAAAGGTTGAAAAATACAGGTGGTTCTTTAATGATTAAACACTCCCTAGTGGTTAAAAGCGGGCATAACAGCCTTAATTAGGACCCTTATTCCATAACAAAGAGACCCCCCTATTTTTAAATATCTAGCAGTAAGGGGAACCGAGTAATTACATTTTACTTTTAACCATATTAGACGATTAGAAAACCCAGTTGAATTCTGGGTAAACCTACGGGGGACCTAATTATCTTAATAGCTCTGTAATTACAAATAAAAATATGGACATATGGGGTATTTTCGGACAGCTCTAAATGAGATCTTACTAATTATAAGGTTTTTAGAACATTTTTTTTGAAACCATAACGGAGTAGGACTGTAAGAAATATGACCTCCACTCACAGCCCAGTCTAAAAAACGAGTTTTCACAAATTCTGTAGTCATGCGGTTTATGAGACACAGAATTACTTTGCCATGGGTGAAGAGGACCATTCTTCATCCTTCCTCTTCATCACCCTGCTCCAAAAAAAAGGTGGGGGCTGCCTTGTGATGTCACAGACCCTCCTGTGCTGGAATTCAATGGTAAGTATGCCTTTTTCATGAAAAATTCACCTTGTTTTATAAAAATAATAATAATAATAATACTATTTAAATAAATAATAATAATAATAATAATTATAATAATTAAATTCATAATAATAATAAACATAATAATTATATAATAAGTTTTATAATATATAAAAAAAATATAGCCTTCCTACCGTAATTATAATAACTTTAACTCTGTAATATTAACTCATAAAATTAGACTTTAACTTATCTTTATACTAAAATGGACACACCCTGGGAACTGATCATCCCGGCGGGGCCCACCCTGTGGTGAGGGTGTCTAGTGGTAATGGCCGAAACACCCCGTGATCCCGGGGTTCACTACTGATGATGTGTCCTATAAATAGACTTAAAATAGACATAAAATAGACATAAAATAGAATTTAAAATAAGATTGTTAGACAATTAAAGAAACTAACCTCTACAACAACAAACTCTCCACCCTATCTTAGTGGAGAGTTACAATACTTAAACAACAAAAAAAACTTTCCAACAATGAAATGCTTAAAATACAAGGAAATGCTGCCATTTTTTCCGGAACTCCAAGGAAGATTCATACAGCTTCACAAACAAAGAATTCTTTTTTTCTTTTTTTATTATTTTTTTATATATATTTTTTTATATTTTTTTATATCTTTTTATATATTTTTTTATTTTTTATTTTTTATTTTTTGAATTTTTTGAATTTTTTGAAAAAATAAAAAAATAAAGTTTTCTTTCCAGAACTCTAAAGGATGTTTCCACAATTTTTACAAACACATATTATAAGTCTCCACATCTTTGCAAACACATTATTTCCAGAACTCTAAGTGAGGTTCCCATATTTCTACAAACACATATTATGTCCAGAACCTGGAGGGAGGTTCACACGATTTTACAAACACACATGAAACTTTTTTCTCCAAAACTTAAAGGGACATTCTCACATTTTTACAAGGATTTTTTCCAGAATTTCCACTTCTGTATGAACTTTGTTTTTGAAATGGATGGTGAAGAAATGGATCAGAAGAGCCGTGGAGCTGCCCAGTCGTCGGATGAAGGAGGGGATTCTTCGAGGGAGCCTCAACAACTAACCATAACCCTAACCCCAACCCTAACCTTAACCCTAAACCCTAGTCATTACCCTAACCCCTGACCCCTAACCTTAACCCCTAACCCCAACCCCTAACCCTAACCCTTGACCTCTAACCCTAACCTTAACCCCAAACCCTTGCCCTAACCCCAAACCCTAACCCTAACCCTTAATCATAAACCTAACCCCTGACCCCTAACCTTAACCCTTAACTCTAACCCTAACCCCTGACCCTAACCCTTATCCCAACCACATCCCAGCCTGGATCTACGAAGACATTTACGACTCCACCCACCACCCTCCTCCTTCTTTCTTTCCCTCGTACTGCGTGGGAGCGAGAGGGGGCAGGATAACGGCCCGTCAAGGCGGGGGAGAGACCTGCCCCTATAAGGCAACTCTCCCTGGTCCTGACCCCTCTCAACCAAATGTGGAACTCTCTCAACCAGAGGTGGAGCTCCCTCATCCCCACCCTGGACCTGATCCCATCCCAGCCTGGATCTACGAGGACATTCATGACTCCACCCATCACCTCCTCCTTCTTTTACTCCCTCGCTCTGCGTGGGAGTGTGAGAGGGGCAGGATAACGGCCCGTCAAGGCGGGGAAGAGACCTGCCCCTATAAGGCAACTCTTCCTGGTCCTGACCCCTCTCACCCAAATCTGTAATTGACCTGTTGTCTCTCCTCTACTACTAAGCAAACCTAAACTTGTAATTGACCTGTTGTCTCTCTACTACTAATCAAACTTTTAGTGGATAGTACGGTCAAGTGAGCCAAATGGACGACGTGCGCTGGCCTGTCGCATTACCTTTGGTCCCTGTAAACCACCGAGTCGACGGACGAGGTGGGGGGATCATCGAGAAACCTGAAAAATCTAACCCTAACCCTAACCCTAACCCTAACCCTAACCCTAACCCTAACCCTAACCCTAACCCTAACCCTAACCCTAACCCTAACCCTAACCCTAACCCTAACCCTAACCCTGACTTGCCTGAACGCAAACAGTTGAATTAGTGAAAATCTTGGAAAATTTACAAGTATTTTTCAAAAAATATATATGTTTAAAATAGGTACCTATCGACTCCAAATAGCCTGAAACGTGCTCCTAACTACTTTCTGGGTGAACCTTTTTCACCAAAACACTTAGTCAAATTTCAGGAAATTTTCGCTCCATTCATTTTCAATGCGATACACATTTCCGGTCATAACTTTCGAACGGAAGGTCGTAGAGACTTGGAAACTGCTTCCGTCGAACATAATACGACCACGAGCTTTCCAACGGTACCATCCATGAGCAAATGATCCACTCCTAGCAAAAGTTACAGACCTTTGAACTTGCTTTTCGCTGATTGGACGAGAAGACAAGGTCCCACCCCTTCCTCATTAGTATTAATGGAATCAGGGTACCCGAAAATGGGGGGGTAGCCGAAGTGTAGAGCAAATGATCCACTGTTTAGGGGGTCAAATCAAAGATTCCAAAGTGGCACTCTTGCCCTATCCTAACCCTAACCCTAACCCTAACCCTAACCCTAACCCTAACCCTAACCCTAACCCTAACCCTAACCCTAACCCTAACCCTAACCCTAACCCTAACCCTAACCCTAACCCTAACCCTAACCCTGACTTGCCTGAACGCAAACAGTTGAATTAGTGAAAATCTTGGAAAATTTACAAGTATTTTTCAAAAAATATATATGTTTAAAATAGGTACCTATCGACTCCAAATAGCCTGAAACGTGCTCCTAACTACTTTCTGGGTGAACCTTTTTCACCAAAACACTTAGTCAAATTTCAGGAAATTTTCGCTCCATTCATTTTCAATGCGATACACATTTCCGGTCATAACTTTCGAACGGAAGGTCGTAGAGACTTGGAAACTGCTTCCGTCGAACATAATACGACCACGAGCTTTCCAACGGTACCATCCATGAGCAAATGATCCACTCCTAGCAAAAGTTACAGACCTTTGAACTTGCTTTTCGCTGATTGGACGAGAAGACAAGGTCCCACCCCTTCCTCATTAGTATTAATGGAATCAGGGTACCCGAAAATGGGGGGGTAGCCGAAGTGTAGAGCAAATGATCCACTGTTTAGGGGGTCAAATCAAAGATTCCAAAGTGGCACTCTTGCCCTATCCTAACCCTAACCCTAACCCTAACCCTAACCCTAACCCTAACCCTAACCCTAACCCTAACCCTAAACCCTAACCCTAACCCTAACCCTAACCACAAGACCAACCCCGAGTCTCTACGACCTTCAGAGGCTGAGATATGAAAGATTTAAACATTTTTTTTAGATTTTCTCACACTTCCCAAGGTCGTAGAAGGTCGAGGCTGGGCTCGTTGGAAAGCTAGACCGCCGAATTAGGACTGGTGAAGGTTTCGAAGCTCTAAGACCTTCCTATAAAAAGTTATTCGCGAAAGCTCCCAGGGAGCTTACCTCATTTTACCCCCTTAATCTAACCCTAACCCTAACCCTAACCCTAACCCTCACTAACCCTAACCCTAACCCTAACCCTAACCCTAACCCTAACCCCCCCCTAACCCTAACCCTAACCCTAACCCTAACCCTAACCCTAACCAGAGGTAAAAGAAATACAAAATCAGTCATCAGAAAGTGAATCAAACAACTCAAAATGACCTGAAACGTGCTCCTAAACACTTTCTTGAGGGTCGTTTTTGGACAAAACACTTAGTGTCATTTTTGCACCTTTTCGCGCCCATTTGTTTCCTATGGGGGGACGTTTTGCCCTATATCTCCGGAACGGAACGTCGTAGAGCTTCGAAACCCGAATCCGTCGGACATATTTCGGGGTCTAGCTCTCCAACAAGACCAACCCCGAGTCTCTACGACCTTCAGAGGCTGAGATATGAAAGATTTAAACATTTTTTTTAGATTTTCTCACACTTCCCAAGGTCGTAGAAGGTCGAGGCTGGGCTCGTTGGAAAGCTAGACCGCCGAATTAGGACTGGTGAAGGTTTCGAAGCTCTAAGACCTTCCTATAAAAAGTTATTCGCGAAAGCTCCCAGGGAGCTTACCTCATTTTACCCCCTTAATCTAACCCTAACCCTAACCCTAACCCTAACCCTAACCCTAACCCTAACCCTAACCCTAACCCTAACCCTAACCCTAACCCTAACCCTAACCCTAACCCTAACCCTAACCCTAACCCTAACCTAACCCTAACCCTAACCCTAACCCTAACCCTAACCCTAACCCTAACCCTAACCCTAACCCTAACCCTAACCCTAACCCTAACCCTAACCCTAACCCTACCCTAACCCTAACCCTAACCCTAACCCTAACCCTAACCCTAACCCTAACCCTAACCCTAACCCTAACCCTAACCCTAACCTGACCAGAATATGAACTAAAAATAATTACGTCTCTAAAGAATCAACAATAACTGAACTTTTATTATCTTAATAATTAAATATATACATATATAACATGATTATTTAGACTTTTAAATTTCACCGGATCACCTGGATACAAGGAGAAAGAAAAGACTTAATCAGGATAGAAAATACAGGCGATTATTTTAATTAATAAATAAATATATACATATATAACATGCTTATTTAATTACCGGATCAACCGGATACAACAGAAAAAGAAAAAGATTTAATCAAAGGTGGAAAAATACAGGGGGTTCTTTAATGATTAAACACTCCCTAGTGGTTAAAAGCGGGCATAACAGCCTTAATTAGGACCCTTATTCCATAACAAAGAGACCCCCCTAATTTTAAATATCTAGCAGTAAGGGGAGCCGAGTAATTACAAATTTACTTTTAACCATATTAGACGATTAGAAAACCCAGTTGAATTCTGGGTAAACCTACGGGGGACCTAATTATCTTAATAGCTCTGTAATTACTAATAAAAATATGGACATATGGGGTATTTTCGGACAGCTTTTAATGAGATCTTACTAATTATAGGGTTTTTAGAACATTTTTTTTGAAACCATAACGGAGTAGGACTGTAAGAAATATGACCTCCACTCACAGCCCAGTCTAAAAAACGAGTTTTCACAAATTCTGTAGTCATACGGTTTATGAGACACAGAACTACTTTCCCATGGGTGAAGAGGACCATTCTTCATCCTTCCTCTTCATCACCCTGCTCCAAAAAAAAGGTGGGGGCTGCCTTGTGATGTCACACACCCTCCTATGCTGGAATTCAATGGTAAGTATGCCTTTTTCATGAAAAATTCACCTTGTTTTATAAAAATAATAATAATAATAATACTATTTAAATAAATAATAATAATAATAATAATAATTATAATAATTATAATAATTAAATTCATAATAATAATAAATATAATAATAATTATATAATAAGTTTTATAATATATATAAAAAAACATAGCCTTCCTACCGTAATTATAATAACTTTAACTCTGTAATATTAACTCATAAAATTAGATTTTAACTTATCTTTATACTAAAATGGACACACCCTGGGAACTGATCATCCCGGCGGGGCCCACCCTGTGGTGAGGGTGTCTAGTGGTAATGGCCGAAACACCCCGTGATCCCGGGGTTCACTACTGATGATGTGTCCTATAAATAGACTTAAAATAGACATAAAATAGAATTTAAAATAAGATTGTTAGACAATTAAAGAAACTAACCTCTACAACAACAAACTTTCCACCCTATCTTAGTGGAGAGTTACAATACTTAAACAACAAAAAAAACTTTCCAACAATGAAATGCTGAAAATACAAGGAAATGCTGCCATTTTTTCCAGAACTCCAAGGAAGATTCATACAGCTTCACAAACAAAGAATTCTTTTATTATAATTTTTTTATATATATTTTTCTATATATTTTTTTGTTTTTAATTTTTAATTTTTTGAATTTTTTGAATTTTTTGAAAAAATAAAAAAATAAAGTTTTCTTTCCAGAAACCTAATGGTGCTTCCCACTTTTTTACAAACACATATACACATTATTTCCAGAACTCTAAAGGATGTTCCCACAATTTTTACAAACACATATTATAAGTCTCCACATCTTTGCAAACACATTATTTCCAGAACTCTAAGTGAGGTTCCCACATTTCTACAAACACATATTATGTCCAGAACCTGGAGGGAGGTTCACACGATTTTACAAACACACATGAAACTTTTTTCTCCAGAACTTAAAGGGACATTCTCACATTTTTACAAAGGATTTTTTCCAGAACTCTGAGGGAATTTCCACTTCTTTATGAACTTTATTTTTGAAATGGATGGTGAAGAAATGGATCAGAAGAGCCGTAGAGCTGCCCAGTCGTTGGATGAAGGAGGGGATTCTTCGAGGGAACCTCAACAACTTACTCTAAACCCTAACCCCAACCCTAACCTTAACCCTAAATCCTAATCATTACCCTAACCCCTGACCCCTAACCTTAACCCTTAACCCCTAACCCCAACCTCTAACCCTAACCCTTGACCCCTGACCCTAACCTTAACCCTTAAACCCTAACCCAGAACCCTTACCCTAACCCCAACCCCTAACCCTAACCCTTAAACTCTAACCCTAACCCTAACCTCTAACCCTAACCTTAACCCCGAACCCTTGCCCTAACCCCAAACCCTAACCCTTAATCATAAACCTAACCCCTGACCCCTAACCCTAACCCTTAACTCTAACCCTAACCCCTGACCCTAACCCTTATCCCAACCACATCCCAGCCTGGATCTACGAAGACGTTCACGACTCCACCCACCACCCTCCTCCTTCTCTCTTTCCCTCGTACTGCGTGGGAGCGAGAGGGGGCAGGATAACGGCCCCTCAAGGCGGGGGAGAGACCTGCCCCTATAAGGCAACTCTCCCTGGTCCTGTCCCCTCTCAACCAGATGTGAAGCCCTCTCAACCAGATGTGGAACTCTCTCAACCAGATGTGGAGCTTCCTCATCCCCGCCCTGGACCTGATCCCATCCCAACCTGGATCTACGAGGACATTCATGACTCCACCCATCACCTCCTCCTTCTTTTACTCCCTCGCTCTGCGTGGGAGTGTGAGAGGGGCAGGATAACGGCCCGTCAAGGCGGGGAAGAGACCTGCCCCTATAAGGCAACTCTTCCTGGTCCTGACCCCTCTCACCCAAATCTGTAACTGACCTTTTGTCTCTACTACTAATCAAACTTAAACTTGTTCATTGACCTGTTGTCTCCACTATTAATCTAACTTTCAGTGGATAGTACGGTCAAGAGAGCTATGACGACGTGCGCCGGCCTGTGCATTGCCTTTGGTCCCTGTAAACCACCGAGTCGACGGACGAGGTGGGGGGATCATCGAGAAACCTGAAAAATCTAACCCTAGCCCGTGCCTTCGGACAGCCTAGCTCTATTTACAACAGACCACTATGTACTATCCACAGCAGGCCGCTCTATTCCTGCACGAGGTCAGTAACCTGACCAGAATGTAGAATGGAAATAATTCCATCTCTAAAGAAGGATTTAATCAAAGGATGAAAAATTACATGTGGTGCCTTTAATGATTAAATACTCCCTAGCGGGTAAAACCAGGCACAACAACCTTAATTAGGACCTAGATCCCTTAAACAAAGAGATTTTTTTTATATATAAAGAAAACCTAGCAAACAGGGGAGCCGAGTAATTTCAAATTTACTTTTAACCAATTAGACAACTAGAAAAACCAAGTGGAACTCTGAGTGCACCTACATGAGACCTAATTGACCTAATGGCTCTGAAACTATAAATCAAAATGTAGATATATAGGGTACTTTCTGACAGATCCAAATGGGATCTTACTAATTAGGTCTTACTATTTAGAGTTTTTTTAAAAAAAGAATCTATTTTATAGGGACCACCATTATACTATCCTAAACATGCCACGTTTTTCCGGCTTAATGTCATTAACCTGACCAGAATATGAACTAAAAATAATTACGTCTCTAAAGAATCAACAATAACTGAACTTTTATTATCTTAATAATTAAATATATACATATATAACAGGATTATTTAGATTTTTAAATCTCACCGGATTACCCGGATACAGAAGAAAATGGAGATATATAGGGTATTTTCTGACAGATCTAAATGAGATCTTACTAATTAGGTCTTACTAATTAGAGTCTTTTTTAAAAAGAATCTATTTTATAGGGACCACCATTATACTATCCTAAACATGCCACGTTTTTCCGGCTTAATGTCATTAACCTGACCAGAATATGAACTAAAAATAATTACGTCTCTAAAGAATCAACAATAACTGAACTTTTATTATCTTAATAATTAAATATATACATATATAACAGGATTGTTTAGATTTTTAAATCTCACCGGATTACCCGGATACAGAAGAAAATGTAGATATATAGGGTATTTTCTGACAGATCTAAATGAGATCTTACTAATTAGGTCTTACTAATTAGAGTCTTTTTTAAAAGAATCTATTTTATAGGGACCACCATTATACTATCCTAAACATGCCACGTTTTTCCGGCTTAATGTCATTAACCTGACCAGAATATGAACTAAAAATAATTACGTCTCTAAAGAATCAACAATAACTGAACTTTTATTATCTTAATAATTAAATATATACATATATAACAGGATTATTTAGATTTTTAAATCTCACCGGATTACCCGGATACAGAAGAAAATGTATATATAGGGTATTTTCTGACAGATCTAAATGAGATTTTACTAATTAGGTCTTACTAATTAGAGTTTTTTTAAAAGAATCTATTTTATAGGGACCACCATTATACTATCCTAAACATGCCACGTTTTTCCGGCTTAATGTCATTAACCTGACCAGAATATGAACTAAAAATAATTACGTCTCTAAAGAATCAACAATAACTGAACTTTTATTATCTTAATAATTAAATATATACATATATAACATGATTATTTAGACTTTTAAATTTCACCGGATCACCTGGATACAAGGAGAAAGAAAAGACTTAATCAGGATAGAAAATACAGGCGATTATTTTAATTAATAAATAAATATATACATATATAACATGCTTATTTAATTACCGGATCAACCGGATACAACAGAAAAAGAAAAAGATTTAATCAAAGGTGGAAAAATACAGGGGGTTCTTTAATGATTAAACACTCCCTAGTGGTTAAAAGCGGGCATAACAGCCTTAATTAGGACCCTTATTCCATAACAAAGAGACCCCCCTAATTTTAAATATCTAGCAGTAAGGGGAGCCGAGTAATTACAAATTTACTTTTAACCATATTAGACGATTAGAAAACCCAGTTGAATTCTGGGTAAACCTACGGGGGACCTAATTATCTTAATAGCTCTGTAATTACTAATAAAAATATGGACATATGGGGTATTTTCGGACAGCTTTTAATGAGATCTTACTAATTATAGGGTTTTTAGAACATTTTTTTTGAAACCATAACGGAGTAGGACTGTAAGAAATATGACCTCCACTCACAGCCCAGTCTAAAAAACGAGTTTTCACAAATTCTGTAGTCATACGGTTTATGAGACACAGAACTACTTTCCCATGGGTGAAGAGGACCATTCTTCATCCTTCCTCTTCATCACCCTGCTCCAAAAAAAAGGTGGGGGCTGCCTTGTGATGTCACACACCCTCCTATGCTGGAATTCAATGGTAAGTATGCCTTTTTCATGAAAAATTCACCTTGTTTTATAAAAATAATAATAATAATAATACTATTTAAATAAATAATAATAATAATAATAATAATTATAATAATTATAATAATTAAATTCATAATAATAATAAATATAATAATAATTATATAATAAGTTTTATAATATATATAAAAAAACATAGCCTTCCTACCGTAATTATAATAACTTTAACTCTGTAATATTAACTCATAAAATTAGATTTTAACTTATCTTTATACTAAAATGGACACACCCTGGGAACTGATCATCCCGGCGGGGCCCACCCTGTGGTGAGGGTGTCTAGTGGTAATGGCCGAAACACCCCGTGATCCCGGGGTTCACTACTGATGATGTGTCCTATAAATAGACTTAAAATAGACATAAAATAGAATTTAAAATAAGATTGTTAGACAATTAAAGAAACTAACCTCTACAACAACAAACTTTCCACCCTATCTTAGTGGAGAGTTACAATACTTAAACAACAAAAAAAACTTTCCAACAATGAAATGCTGAAAATACAAGGAAATGCTGCCATTTTTTCCAGAACTCCAAGGAAGATTCATACAGCTTCACAAACAAAGAATTCTTTTATTATAATTTTTTTATATATATTTTTCTATATATTTTTTTGTTTTTAATTTTTAATTTTTTGAATTTTTTGAATTTTTTGAAAAAATAAAAAAATAAAGTTTTCTTTCCAGAAACCTAATGGTGCTTCCCACTTTTTTACAAACACATATACACATTATTTCCAGAACTCTAAAGGATGTTCCCACAATTTTTACAAACACATATTATAAGTCTCCACATCTTTGCAAACACATTATTTCCAGAACTCTAAGTGAGGTTCCCACATTTCTACAAACACATATTATGTCCAGAACCTGGAGGGAGGTTCACACGATTTTACAAACACACATGAAACTTTTTTCTCCAGAACTTAAAGGGACATTCTCACATTTTTACAAAGGATTTTTTCCAGAACTCTGAGGGAATTTCCACTTCTTTATGAACTTTATTTTTGAAATGGATGGTGAAGAAATGGATCAGAAGAGCCGTGGAGCTGCCCAGTCGTTGGATGAAGGAGGGGATTCTTCGAGGGAACCTCAACAACTTACTCTAAACCCTAACCCCAACCCTAACCTTAACCCTAAATCCTAATCATTACCCTAACCCCTGACCCCTAACCTTAACCCTTAACCCCTAACCCCAACCTCTAACCCTAACCCTTGACCCCTGACCCTAACCTTAACCCTTAAACCCTAACCCAGAACCCTTACCCTAACCCCAACCCCTAACCCTAACCCTTAAACTCTAACCCTAACCCTAACCTCTAACCCTAACCTTAACCCCGAACCCTTGCCCTAACCCCAAACCCTAACCCTTAATCATAAACCTAACCCCTGACCCCTAACCCTAACCCTTAACTCTAACCCTAACCCCTGACCCTAACCCTTATCCCAACCACATCCCAGCCTGGATCTACGAAGACGTTCACGACTCCACCCACCACCCTCCTCCTTCTCTCTTTCCCTCGTACTGCGTGGGAGCGAGAGGGGGCAGGATAACGGCCCCTCAAGGCGGGGGAGAGACCTGCCCCTATAAGGCAACTCTCCCTGGTCCTGTCCCCTCTCAACCAGATGTGAAGCCCTCTCAACCAGATGTGGAACTCTCTCAACCAGATGTGGAGCTTCCTCATCCCCGCCCTGGACCTGATCCCATCCCAACCTGGATCTACGAGGACATTCATGACTCCACCCATCACCTCCTCCTTCTTTTACTCCCTCGCTCTGCGTGGGAGTGTGAGAGGGGCAGGATAACGGCCCGTCAAGGCGGGGAAGAGACCTGCCCCTATAAGGCAACTCTTCCTGGTCCTGACCCCTCTCACCCAAATCTGTAACTGACCTTTTGTCTCTACTACTAATCAAACTTAAACTTGTTCATTGACCTGTTGTCTCCACTATTAATCTAACTTTCAGTGGATAGTACGGTCAAGAGAGCTATGACGACGTGCGCCGGCCTGTGCATTGCCTTTGGTCCCTGTAAACCACCGAGTCGACGGACGAGGTGGGGGGATCATCGAGAAACCTGAAAAATCTAACCCTAGCCCGTGCCTTCGGACAGCCTAGCTCTATTTACAACAGACCACTATGTACTATCCACAGCAGGCCGCTCTATTCCTGCACGAGGTCAGTAACCTGACCAGAATGTAGAATGGAAATAATTCCATCTCTAAAGAAGGATTTAATCAAAGGATGAAAAATTACATGTGGTGCCTTTAATGATTAAATACTCCCTAGCGGGTAAAACCAGGCACAACAACCTTAATTAGGACCTAGATCCCTTAAACAAAGAGATTTTTTTTATATATAAAGAAAACCTAGCAAACAGGGGAGCCGAGTAATTTCAAATTTACTTTTAACCAATTAGACAACTAGAAAAACCAAGTGGAACTCTGAGTGCACCTACATGAGACCTAATTGACCTAATGGCTCTGAAACTATAAATCAAAATGTAGATATATAGGGTACTTTCTGACAGATCCAAATGGGATCTTACTAATTAGGTCTTACTATTTAGAGTTTTTTTAAAAAAAGAATCTATTTTATAGGGACCACCATTATACTATCCTAAACATGCCACGTTTTTCCGGCTTAATGTCATTAACCTGACCAGAATATGAACTAAAAATAATTACGTCTCTAAAGAATCAACAATAACTGAACTTTTATTATCTTAATAATTAAATATATACATATATAACAGGATTATTTAGATTTTTAAATCTCACCGGATTACCCGGATACAGAAGAAAATGGAGATATATAGGGTATTTTCTGACAGATCTAAATGAGATCTTACTAATTAGGTCTTACTAATTAGAGTCTTTTTTAAAAAGAATCTATTTTATAGGGACCACCATTATACTATCCTAAACATGCCACGTTTTTCCGGCTTAATGTCATTAACCTGACCAGAATATGAACTAAAAATAATTACGTCTCTAAAGAATCAACAATAACTGAACTTTTATTATCTTAATAATTAAATATATACATATATAACAGGATTGTTTAGATTTTTAAATCTCACCGGATTACCCGGATACAGAAGAAAATGTAGATATATAGGGTATTTTCTGACAGATCTAAATGAGATCTTACTAATTAGGTCTTACTAATTAGAGTCTTTTTTAAAAGAATCTATTTTATAGGGACCACCATTATACTATCCTAAACATGCCACGTTTTTCCGGCTTAATGTCATTAACCTGACCAGAATATGAACTAAAAATAATTACGTCTCTAAAGAATCAACAATAACTGAACTTTTATTATCTTAATAATTAAATATATACATATATAACAGGATTATTTAGATTTTTAAATCTCACCGGATTACCCGGATACAGAAGAAAATGTATATATAGGGTATTTTCTGACAGATCTAAATGAGATTTTACTAATTAGGTCTTACTAATTAGAGTTTTTTTAAAAGAATCTATTTTATAGGGACCACCATTATACTATCCTAAACATGCCACGTTTTTCCGGCTTAATGTCATTAACCTGACCAGAATATGAACTAAAAATAATTACGTCTCTAAAGAATCAACAATAACTGAACTTTTATTATCTTAATAATTAAATATATACATATATAACATGATTATTTAGACTTTTAAATTTCACCGGATCACCTGGATACAAGGAGAAAGAAAAGACTTAATCAGGATAGAAAATACAGGCGATTATTTTAATTAATAAATAAATATATACATATATAACATGCTTATTTAATTACCGGATCAACCGGATACAACAGAAAAAGAAAAAGATTTAATCAAAGGTGGAAAAATACAGGGGGTTCTTTAATGATTAAACACTCCCTAGTGGTTAAAAGCGGGCATAACAGCCTTAATTAGGACCCTTATTCCATAACAAAGAGACCCCCCTAATTTTAAATATCTAGCAGTAAGGGGAGCCGAGTAATTACAAATTTACTTTTAACCATATTAGACGATTAGAAAACCCAGTTGAATTCTGGGTAAACCTACGGGGGACCTAATTATCTTAATAGCTCTGTAATTACTAATAAAAATATGGACATATGGGGTATTTTCGGACAGCTTTTAATGAGATCTTACTAATTATAGGGTTTTTAGAACATTTTTTTTGAAACCATAACGGAGTAGGACTGTAAGAAATATGACCTCCACTCACAGCCCAGTCTAAAAAACGAGTTTTCACAAATTCTGTAGTCATACGGTTTATGAGACACAGAACTACTTTCCCATGGGTGAAGAGGACCATTCTTCATCCTTCCTCTTCATCACCCTGCTCCAAAAAAAAGGTGGGGGCTGCCTTGTGATGTCACACACCCTCCTATGCTGGAATTCAATGGTAAGTATGCCTTTTTCATGAAAAATTCACCTTGTTTTATAAAAATAATAATAATAATAATACTATTTAAATAAATAATAATAATAATAATAATAATTATAATAATTATAATAATTAAATTCATAATAATAATAAATATAATAATAATTATATAATAAGTTTTATAATATATATAAAAAAACATAGCCTTCCTACCGTAATTATAATAACTTTAACTCTGTAATATTAACTCATAAAATTAGATTTTAACTTATCTTTATACTAAAATGGACACACCCTGGGAACTGATCATCCCGGCGGGGCCCACCCTGTGGTGAGGGTGTCTAGTGGTAATGGCCGAAACACCCCGTGATCCCGGGGTTCACTACTGATGATGTGTCCTATAAATAGACTTAAAATAGACATAAAATAGAATTTAAAATAAGATTGTTAGACAATTAAAGAAACTAACCTCTACAACAACAAACTTTCCACCCTATCTTAGTGGAGAGTTACAATACTTAAACAACAAAAAAAACTTTCCAACAATGAAATGCTGAAAATACAAGGAAATGCTGCCATTTTTTCCAGAACTCCAAGGAAGATTCATACAGCTTCACAAACAAAGAATTCTTTTATTATAATTTTTTTATATATATTTTTCTATATATTTTTTTGTTTTTAATTTTTAATTTTTTGAATTTTTTGAATTTTTTGAAAAAATAAAAAAATAAAGTTTTCTTTCCAGAAACCTAATGGTGCTTCCCACTTTTTTACAAACACATATACACATTATTTCCAGAACTCTAAAGGATGTTCCCACAATTTTTACAAACACATATTATAAGTCTCCACATCTTTGCAAACACATTATTTCCAGAACTCTAAGTGAGGTTCCCACATTTCTACAAACACATATTATGTCCAGAACCTGGAGGGAGGTTCACACGATTTTACAAACACACATGAAACTTTTTTCTCCAGAACTTAAAGGGACATTCTCACATTTTTACAAAGGATTTTTTCCAGAACTCTGAGGGAATTTCCACTTCTTTATGAACTTTATTTTTGAAATGGATGGTGAAGAAATGGATCAGAAGAGCCGTGGAGCTGCCCAGTCGTTGGATGAAGGAGGGGATTCTTCGAGGGAACCTCAACAACTTACTCTAAACCCTAACCCCAACCCTAACCTTAACCCTAAATCCTAATCATTACCCTAACCCCTGACCCCTAACCTTAACCCTTAACCCCTAACCCCAACCTCTAACCCTAACCCTTGACCCCTGACCCTAACCTTAACCCTTAAACCCTAACCCAGAACCCTTACCCTAACCCCAACCCCTAACCCTAACCCTTAAACTCTAACCCTAACCCTAACCTCTAACCCTAACCTTAACCCCGAACCCTTGCCCTAACCCCAAACCCTAACCCTTAATCATAAACCTAACCCCTGACCCCTAACCCTAACCCTTAACTCTAACCCTAACCCCTGACCCTAACCCTTATCCCAACCACATCCCAGCCTGGATCTACGAAGACGTTCACGACTCCACCCACCACCCTCCTCCTTCTCTCTTTCCCTCGTACTGCGTGGGAGCGAGAGGGGGCAGGATAACGGCCCCTCAAGGCGGGGGAGAGACCTGCCCCTATAAGGCAACTCTCCCTGGTCCTGTCCCCTCTCAACCAGATGTGAAGCCCTCTCAACCAGATGTGGAACTCTCTCAACCAGATGTGGAGCTTCCTCATCCCCGCCCTGGACCTGATCCCATCCCAACCTGGATCTACGAGGACATTCATGACTCCACCCATCACCTCCTCCTTCTTTTACTCCCTCGCTCTGCGTGGGAGTGTGAGAGGGGCAGGATAACGGCCCGTCAAGGCGGGGAAGAGACCTGCCCCTATAAGGCAACTCTTCCTGGTCCTGACCCCTCTCACCCAAATCTGTAACTGACCTTTTGTCTCTACTACTAATCAAACTTAAACTTGTTCATTGACCTGTTGTCTCCACTATTAATCTAACTTTCAGTGGATAGTACGGTCAAGAGAGCTATGACGACGTGCGCCGGCCTGTGCATTGCCTTTGGTCCCTGTAAACCACCGAGTCGACGGACGAGGTGGGGGGATCATCGAGAAACCTGAAAAATCTAACCCTAGCCCGTGCCTTCGGACAGCCTAGCTCTATTTACAACAGACCACTATGTACTATCCACAGCAGGCCGCTCTATTCCTGCACGAGGTCAGTAACCTGACCAGAATGTAGAATGGAAATAATTCCATCTCTAAAGAAGGATTTAATCAAAGGATGAAAAATTACATGTGGTGCCTTTAATGATTAAATACTCCCTAGCGGGTAAAACCAGGCACAACAACCTTAATTAGGACCTAGATCCCTTAAACAAAGAGATTTTTTTTATATATAAAGAAAACCTAGCAAACAGGGGAGCCGAGTAATTTCAAATTTACTTTTAACCAATTAGACAACTAGAAAAACCAAGTGGAACTCTGAGTGCACCTACATGAGACCTAATTGACCTAATGGCTCTGAAACTATAAATCAAAATGTAGATATATAGGGTACTTTCTGACAGATCCAAATGGGATCTTACTAATTAGGTCTTACTATTTAGAGTTTTTTTAAAAAAAGAATCTATTTTATAGGGACCACCATTATACTATCCTAAACATGCCACGTTTTTCCGGCTTAATGTCATTAACCTGACCAGAATATGAACTAAAAATAATTACGTCTCTAAAGAATCAACAATAACTGAACTTTTATTATCTTAATAATTAAATATATACATATATAACAGGATTATTTAGATTTTTAAATCTCACCGGATTACCCGGATACAGAAGAAAATGGAGATATATAGGGTATTTTCTGACAGATCTAAATGAGATCTTACTAATTAGGTCTTACTAATTAGAGTCTTTTTTAAAAAGAATCTATTTTATAGGGACCACCATTATACTATCCTAAACATGCCACGTTTTTCCGGCTTAATGTCATTAACCTGACCAGAATATGAACTAAAAATAATTACGTCTCTAAAGAATCAACAATAACTGAACTTTTATTATCTTAATAATTAAATATATACATATATAACAGGATTGTTTAGATTTTTAAATCTCACCGGATTACCCGGATACAGAAGAAAATGTAGATATATAGGGTATTTTCTGACAGATCTAAATGAGATCTTACTAATTAGGTCTTACTAATTAGAGTCTTTTTTAAAAGAATCTATTTTATAGGGACCACCATTATACTATCCTAAACATGCCACGTTTTTCCGGCTTAATGTCATTAACCTGACCAGAATATGAACTAAAAATAATTACGTCTCTAAAGAATCAACAATAACTGAACTTTTATTATCTTAATAATTAAATATATACATATATAACAGGATTATTTAGATTTTTAAATCTCACCGGATTACCCGGATACAGAAGAAAATGTATATATAGGGTATTTTCTGACAGATCTAAATGAGATTTTACTAATTAGGTCTTACTAATTAGAGTTTTTTTAAAAGAATCTATTTTATAGGGACCACCATTATACTATCCTAAACATGCCACGTTTTTCCGGCTTAATGTCATTAACCTGACCAGAATATGAACTAAAAATAATTACGTCTCTAAAGAATCAACAATAACTGAACTTTTATTATCTTAATAATTAAATATATACATATATAACATGATTATTTAGACTTTTAAATTTCACCGGATCACCTGGATACAAGGAGAAAGAAAAGACTTAATCAGGATAGAAAATACAGGCGATTATTTTAATTAATAAATAAATATATACATATATAACATGCTTATTTAATTACCGGATCAACCGGATACAACAGAAAAAGAAAAAGATTTAATCAAAGGTGGAAAAATACAGGGGGTTCTTTAATGATTAAACACTCCCTAGTGGTTAAAAGCGGGCATAACAGCCTTAATTAGGACCCTTATTCCATAACAAAGAGACCCCCCTAATTTTAAATATCTAGCAGTAAGGGGAGCCGAGTAATTACAAATTTACTTTTAACCATATTAGACGATTAGAAAACCCAGTTGAATTCTGGGTAAACCTACGGGGGACCTAATTATCTTAATAGCTCTGTAATTACTAATAAAAATATGGACATATGGGGTATTTTCGGACAGCTTTTAATGAGATCTTACTAATTATAGGGTTTTTAGAACATTTTTTTTGAAACCATAACGGAGTAGGACTGTAAGAAATATGACCTCCACTCACAGCCCAGTCTAAAAAACGAGTTTTCACAAATTCTGTAGTCATACGGTTTATGAGACACAGAACTACTTTCCCATGGGTGAAGAGGACCATTCTTCATCCTTCCTCTTCATCACCCTGCTCCAAAAAAAAGGTGGGGGCTGCCTTGTGATGTCACACACCCTCCTATGCTGGAATTCAATGGTAAGTATGCCTTTTTCATGAAAAATTCACCTTGTTTTATAAAAATAATAATAATAATAATACTATTTAAATAAATAATAATAATAATAATAATAATTATAATAATTATAATAATTAAATTCATAATAATAATAAATATAATAATAATTATATAATAAGTTTTATAATATATATAAAAAAACATAGCCTTCCTACCGTAATTATAATAACTTTAACTCTGTAATATTAACTCATAAAATTAGATTTTAACTTATCTTTATACTAAAATGGACACACCCTGGGAACTGATCATCCCGGCGGGGCCCACCCTGTGGTGAGGGTGTCTAGTGGTAATGGCCGAAACACCCCGTGATCCCGGGGTTCACTACTGATGATGTGTCCTATAAATAGACTTAAAATAGACATAAAATAGAATTTAAAATAAGATTGTTAGACAATTAAAGAAACTAACCTCTACAACAACAAACTTTCCACCCTATCTTAGTGGAGAGTTACAATACTTAAACAACAAAAAAAACTTTCCAACAATGAAATGCTGAAAATACAAGGAAATGCTGCCATTTTTTCCAGAACTCCAAGGAAGATTCATACAGCTTCACAAACAAAGAATTCTTTTATTATAATTTTTTTATATATATTTTTCTATATATTTTTTTGTTTTTAATTTTTAATTTTTTGAATTTTTTGAATTTTTTGAAAAAATAAAAAAATAAAGTTTTCTTTCCAGAAACCTAATGGTGCTTCCCACTTTTTTACAAACACATATACACATTATTTCCAGAACTCTAAAGGATGTTCCCACAATTTTTACAAACACATATTATAAGTCTCCACATCTTTGCAAACACATTATTTCCAGAACTCTAAGTGAGGTTCCCACATTTCTACAAACACATATTATGTCCAGAACCTGGAGGGAGGTTCACACGATTTTACAAACACACATGAAACTTTTTTCTCCAGAACTTAAAGGGACATTCTCACATTTTTACAAAGGATTTTTTCCAGAACTCTGAGGGAATTTCCACTTCTTTATGAACTTTATTTTTGAAATGGATGGTGAAGAAATGGATCAGAAGAGCCGTGGAGCTGCCCAGTCGTTGGATGAAGGAGGGGATTCTTCGAGGGAACCTCAACAACTTACTCTAAACCCTAACCCCAACCCTAACCTTAACCCTAAATCCTAATCATTACCCTAACCCCTGACCCCTAACCTTAACCCTTAACCCCTAACCCCAACCTCTAACCCTAACCCTTGACCCCTGACCCTAACCTTAACCCTTAAACCCTAACCCAGAACCCTTACCCTAACCCCAACCCCTAACCCTAACCCTTAAACTCTAACCCTAACCCTAACCTCTAACCCTAACCTTAACCCCGAACCCTTGCCCTAACCCCAAACCCTAACCCTTAATCATAAACCTAACCCCTGACCCCTAACCCTAACCCTTAACTCTAACCCTAACCCCTGACCCTAACCCTTATCCCAACCACATCCCAGCCTGGATCTACGAAGACGTTCACGACTCCACCCACCACCCTCCTCCTTCTCTCTTTCCCTCGTACTGCGTGGGAGCGAGAGGGGGCAGGATAACGGCCCCTCAAGGCGGGGGAGAGACCTGCCCCTATAAGGCAACTCTCCCTGGTCCTGTCCCCTCTCAACCAGATGTGAAGCCCTCTCAACCAGATGTGGAACTCTCTCAACCAGATGTGGAGCTTCCTCATCCCCGCCCTGGACCTGATCCCATCCCAACCTGGATCTACGAGGACATTCATGACTCCACCCATCACCTCCTCCTTCTTTTACTCCCTCGCTCTGCGTGGGAGTGTGAGAGGGGCAGGATAACGGCCCGTCAAGGCGGGGAAGAGACCTGCCCCTATAAGGCAACTCTTCCTGGTCCTGACCCCTCTCACCCAAATCTGTAACTGACCTTTTGTCTCTACTACTAATCAAACTTAAACTTGTTCATTGACCTGTTGTCTCCACTATTAATCTAACTTTCAGTGGATAGTACGGTCAAGAGAGCTATGACGACGTGCGCCGGCCTGTGCATTGCCTTTGGTCCCTGTAAACCACCGAGTCGACGGACGAGGTGGGGGGATCATCGAGAAACCTGAAAAATCTAACCCTAGCCCGTGCCTTCGGACAGCCTAGCTCTATTTACAACAGACCACTATGTACTATCCACAGCAGGCCGCTCTATTCCTGCACGAGGTCAGTAACCTGACCAGAATGTAGAATGGAAATAATTCCATCTCTAAAGAAGGATTTAATCAAAGGATGAAAAATTACATGTGGTGCCTTTAATGATTAAATACTCCCTAGCGGGTAAAACCAGGCACAACAACCTTAATTAGGACCTAGATCCCTTAAACAAAGAGATTTTTTTTATATATAAAGAAAACCTAGCAAACAGGGGAGCCGAGTAATTTCAAATTTACTTTTAACCAATTAGACAACTAGAAAAACCAAGTGGAACTCTGAGTGCACCTACATGAGACCTAATTGACCTAATGGCTCTGAAACTATAAATCAAAATGTAGATATATAGGGTACTTTCTGACAGATCCAAATGGGATCTTACTAATTAGGTCTTACTATTTAGAGTTTTTTTAAAAAAAGAATCTATTTTATAGGGACCACCATTATACTATCCTAAACATGCCACGTTTTTCCGGCTTAATGTCATTAACCTGACCAGAATATGAACTAAAAATAATTACGTCTCTAAAGAATCAACAATAACTGAACTTTTATTATCTTAATAATTAAATATATACATATATAACAGGATTATTTAGATTTTTAAATCTCACCGGATTACCCGGATACAGAAGAAAATGGAGATATATAGGGTATTTTCTGACAGATCTAAATGAGATCTTACTAATTAGGTCTTACTAATTAGAGTCTTTTTTAAAAAGAATCTATTTTATAGGGACCACCATTATACTATCCTAAACATGCCACGTTTTTCCGGCTTAATGTCATTAACCTGACCAGAATATGAACTAAAAATAATTACGTCTCTAAAGAATCAACAATAACTGAACTTTTATTATCTTAATAATTAAATATATACATATATAACAGGATTGTTTAGATTTTTAAATCTCACCGGATTACCCGGATACAGAAGAAAATGTAGATATATAGGGTATTTTCTGACAGATCTAAATGAGATCTTACTAATTAGGTCTTACTAATTAGAGTCTTTTTTAAAAGAATCTATTTTATAGGGACCACCATTATACTATCCTAAACATGCCACGTTTTTCCGGCTTAATGTCATTAACCTGACCAGAATATGAACTAAAAATAATTACGTCTCTAAAGAATCAACAATAACTGAACTTTTATTATCTTAATAATTAAATATATACATATATAACAGGATTATTTAGATTTTTAAATCTCACCGGATTACCCGGATACAGAAGAAAATGTATATATAGGGTATTTTCTGACAGATCTAAATGAGATTTTACTAATTAGGTCTTACTAATTAGAGTTTTTTTAAAAGAATCTATTTTATAGGGACCACCATTATACTATCCTAAACATGCCACGTTTTTCCGGCTTAATGTCATTAACCTGACCAGAATATGAACTAAAAATAATTACGTCTCTAAAGAATCAACAATAACTGAACTTTTATTATCTTAATAATTAAATATATACATATATAACATGATTATTTAGACTTTTAAATTTCACCGGATCACCTGGATACAAGGAGAAAGAAAAGACTTAATCAGGATAGAAAATACAGGCGATTATTTTAATTAATAAATAAATATATACATATATAACATGCTTATTTAATTACCGGATCAACCGGATACAACAGAAAAAGAAAAAGATTTAATCAAAGGTGGAAAAATACAGGGGGTTCTTTAATGATTAAACACTCCCTAGTGGTTAAAAGCGGGCATAACAGCCTTAATTAGGACCCTTATTCCATAACAAAGAGACCCCCCTAATTTTAAATATCTAGCAGTAAGGGGAGCCGAGTAATTACAAATTTACTTTTAACCATATTAGACGATTAGAAAACCCAGTTGAATTCTGGGTAAACCTACGGGGGACCTAATTATCTTAATAGCTCTGTAATTACTAATAAAAATATGGACATATGGGGTATTTTCGGACAGCTTTTAATGAGATCTTACTAATTATAGGGTTTTTAGAACATTTTTTTTGAAACCATAACGGAGTAGGACTGTAAGAAATATGACCTCCACTCACAGCCCAGTCTAAAAAACGAGTTTTCACAAATTCTGTAGTCATACGGTTTATGAGACACAGAACTACTTTCCCATGGGTGAAGAGGACCATTCTTCATCCTTCCTCTTCATCACCCTGCTCCAAAAAAAAGGTGGGGGCTGCCTTGTGATGTCACACACCCTCCTATGCTGGAATTCAATGGTAAGTATGCCTTTTTCATGAAAAATTCACCTTGTTTTATAAAAATAATAATAATAATAATACTATTTAAATAAATAATAATAATAATAATAATAATTATAATAATTATAATAATTAAATTCATAATAATAATAAATATAATAATAATTATATAATAAGTTTTATAATATATATAAAAAAACATAGCCTTCCTACCGTAATTATAATAACTTTAACTCTGTAATATTAACTCATAAAATTAGATTTTAACTTATCTTTATACTAAAATGGACACACCCTGGGAACTGATCATCCCGGCGGGGCCCACCCTGTGGTGAGGGTGTCTAGTGGTAATGGCCGAAACACCCCGTGATCCCGGGGTTCACTACTGATGATGTGTCCTATAAATAGACTTAAAATAGACATAAAATAGAATTTAAAATAAGATTGTTAGACAATTAAAGAAACTAACCTCTACAACAACAAACTTTCCACCCTATCTTAGTGGAGAGTTACAATACTTAAACAACAAAAAAAACTTTCCAACAATGAAATGCTGAAAATACAAGGAAATGCTGCCATTTTTTCCAGAACTCCAAGGAAGATTCATACAGCTTCACAAACAAAGAATTCTTTTATTATAATTTTTTTATATATATTTTTCTATATATTTTTTTGTTTTTAATTTTTAATTTTTTGAATTTTTTGAATTTTTTGAAAAAATAAAAAAATAAAGTTTTCTTTCCAGAAACCTAATGGTGCTTCCCACTTTTTTACAAACACATATACACATTATTTCCAGAACTCTAAAGGATGTTCCCACAATTTTTACAAACACATATTATAAGTCTCCACATCTTTGCAAACACATTATTTCCAGAACTCTAAGTGAGGTTCCCACATTTCTACAAACACATATTATGTCCAGAACCTGGAGGGAGGTTCACACGATTTTACAAACACACATGAAACTTTTTTCTCCAGAACTTAAAGGGACATTCTCACATTTTTACAAAGGATTTTTTCCAGAACTCTGAGGGAATTTCCACTTCTTTATGAACTTTATTTTTGAAATGGATGGTGAAGAAATGGATCAGAAGAGCCGTGGAGCTGCCCAGTCGTTGGATGAAGGAGGGGATTCTTCGAGGGAACCTCAACAACTTACTCTAAACCCTAACCCCAACCCTAACCTTAACCCTAAATCCTAATCATTACCCTAACCCCTGACCCCTAACCTTAACCCTTAACCCCTAACCCCAACCTCTAACCCTAACCCTTGACCCCTGACCCTAACCTTAACCCTTAAACCCTAACCCAGAACCCTTACCCTAACCCCAACCCCTAACCCTAACCCTTAAACTCTAACCCTAACCCTAACCTCTAACCCTAACCTTAACCCCGAACCCTTGCCCTAACCCCAAACCCTAACCCTTAATCATAAACCTAACCCCTGACCCCTAACCCTAACCCTTAACTCTAACCCTAACCCCTGACCCTAACCCTTATCCCAACCACATCCCAGCCTGGATCTACGAAGACGTTCACGACTCCACCCACCACCCTCCTCCTTCTCTCTTTCCCTCGTACTGCGTGGGAGCGAGAGGGGGCAGGATAACGGCCCCTCAAGGCGGGGGAGAGACCTGCCCCTATAAGGCAACTCTCCCTGGTCCTGTCCCCTCTCAACCAGATGTGAAGCCCTCTCAACCAGATGTGGAACTCTCTCAACCAGATGTGGAGCTTCCTCATCCCCGCCCTGGACCTGATCCCATCCCAACCTGGATCTACGAGGACATTCATGACTCCACCCATCACCTCCTCCTTCTTTTACTCCCTCGCTCTGCGTGGGAGTGTGAGAGGGGCAGGATAACGGCCCGTCAAGGCGGGGAAGAGACCTGCCCCTATAAGGCAACTCTTCCTGGTCCTGACCCCTCTCACCCAAATCTGTAACTGACCTTTTGTCTCTACTACTAATCAAACTTAAACTTGTTCATTGACCTGTTGTCTCCACTATTAATCTAACTTTCAGTGGATAGTACGGTCAAGAGAGCTATGACGACGTGCGCCGGCCTGTGCATTGCCTTTGGTCCCTGTAAACCACCGAGTCGACGGACGAGGTGGGGGGATCATCGAGAAACCTGAAAAATCTAACCCTAGCCCGTGCCTTCGGACAGCCTAGCTCTATTTACAACAGACCACTATGTACTATCCACAGCAGGCCGCTCTATTCCTGCACGAGGTCAGTAACCTGACCAGAATGTAGAATGGAAATAATTCCATCTCTAAAGAAGGATTTAATCAAAGGATGAAAAATTACATGTGGTGCCTTTAATGATTAAATACTCCCTAGCGGGTAAAACCAGGCACAACAACCTTAATTAGGACCTAGATCCCTTAAACAAAGAGATTTTTTTTATATATAAAGAAAACCTAGCAAACAGGGGAGCCGAGTAATTTCAAATTTACTTTTAACCAATTAGACAACTAGAAAAACCAAGTGGAACTCTGAGTGCACCTACATGAGACCTAATTGACCTAATGGCTCTGAAACTATAAATCAAAATGTAGATATATAGGGTACTTTCTGACAGATCCAAATGGGATCTTACTAATTAGGTCTTACTATTTAGAGTTTTTTTAAAAAAAGAATCTATTTTATAGGGACCACCATTATACTATCCTAAACATGCCACGTTTTTCCGGCTTAATGTC
This sequence comes from Cololabis saira, assembly GCF_033807715.1. Taxonomy (NCBI): domain Eukaryota; kingdom Metazoa; phylum Chordata; class Actinopteri; order Beloniformes; family Belonidae; genus Cololabis; species Cololabis saira. The sequence continues at coordinate 31,530 of NW_026906292.1, read as the reverse complement.
ATTAACCTGACCAGAATATGAACTAAAAATAATTACGTCTCTAAAGAATCAACAATAACTGAACTTTTATTATCTTAATAATTAAATATATACATATATAACAGGATTATTTAGATTTTTAAATCTCACCGGATTACCCGGATACAGAAGAAAATGGAGATATATAGGGTATTTTCTGACAGATCTAAATGAGATCTTACTAATTAGGTCTTACTAATTAGAGTCTTTTTTAAAAAGAATCTATTTTATAGGGACCACCATTATACTATCCTAAACATGCCACGTTTTTCCGACTTAATGTCATTAACCTGACCAGAATATGAACTAAAAATAATTACGTCTCTAAAGAATCAACAATAACTGAACTTTTATTATCTTAATAATTAAATATATACATATATAACAGGATTGTTTAGATTTTTAAATCTCACCGGATTACCCGGATACAGAAGAAAATGTAGATATATAGGGTATTTTCTGACAGATCTAAATGAGATCTTACTAATTAGGTCTTACTAATTAGAGTCTTTTTTAAAAGAATCTATTTTATAGGGACCACCATTATACTATCCTAAACATGCCACGTTTTTCCGGCTTAATGTCATTAACCTGACCAGAATATGAACTAAAAATAATTACGTCTCTAAAGAATCAACAATAACTGAACTTTTATTATCTTAATAATTAAATATATACATATATAACAGGATTATTTAGATTTTTAAATCTCACCGGATTACCCGGATACAGAAGAAAATGTATATATAGGGTATTTTCTGACAGATCTAAATGAGATTTTACTAATTAGGTCTTACTAATTAGAGTTTTTTTAAAAGAATCTATTTTATAGGGACCACCATTATACTATCCTAAACATGCCACGTTTTTCCGGCTTAATGTCATTAACCTGACCAGAATATGAACTAAAAATAATTACGTCTCTAAAGAATCAACAATAACTGAACTTTTATTATCTTAATAATTAAATATATACATATATAACATGATTATTTAGACTTTTAAATTTCACCGGATCACCTGGATACAAGGAGAAAGAAAAGACTTAATCAGGATAGAAAATACAGGCGATTATTTTAATTAATAAATAAATATATACATATATAACATGCTTATTTAATTACCGGATCAACCGGATACAACAGAAAAAGAAAAAGATTTAATCAAAGGTGGAAAAATACAGGGGGTTCTTTAATGATTAAACACTCCCTAGTGGTTAAAAGCGGGCATAACAGCCTTAATTAGGACCCTTATTCCATAACAAAGAGACCCCCCTAATTTTAAATATCTAGCAGTAAGGGGAGCCGAGTAATTACAAATTTACTTTTAACCATATTAGACGATTAGAAAACCCAGTTGAATTCTGGGTAAACCTACGGGGGACCTAATTATCTTAATAGCTCTGTAATTACTAATAAAAATATGGACATATGGGGTATTTTCGGACAGCTTTTAATGAGATCTTACTAATTATAGGGTTTTTAGAACATTTTTTTTGAAACCATAACGGAGTAGGACTGTAAGAAATATGACCTCCACTCACAGCCCAGTCTAAAAAACGAGTTTTCACAAATTCTGTAGTCATACGGTTTATGAGACACAGAACTACTTTCCCATGGGTGAAGAGGACCATTCTTCATCCTTCCTCTTCATCACCCTGCTCCAAAAAAAAGGTGGGGGCTGCCTTGTGATGTCACACACCCTCCTATGCTGGAATTCAATGGTAAGTATGCCTTTTTCATGAAAAATTCACCTTGTTTTATAAAAATAATAATAATAATAATACTATTTAAATAAATAATAATAATAATAATAATAATTATAATAATTATAATAATTAAATTCATAATAATAATAAATATAATAATAATTATATAATAAGTTTTATAATATATATAAAAAAACATAGCCTTCCTACCGTAATTATAATAACTTTAACTCTGTAATATTAACTCATAAAATTAGATTTTAACTTATCTTTATACTAAAATGGACACACCCTGGGAACTGATCATCCCGGCGGGGCCCACCCTGTGGTGAGGGTGTCTAGTGGTAATGGCCGAAACACCCCGTGATCCCGGGGTTCACTACTGATGATGTGTCCTATAAATAGACTTAAAATAGACATAAAATAGAATTTAAAATAAGATTGTTAGACAATTAAAGAAACTAACCTCTACAACAACAAACTTTCCACCCTATCTTAGTGGAGAGTTACAATACTTAAACAACAAAAAAAACTTTCCAACAATGAAATGCTGAAAATACAAGGAAATGCTGCCATTTTTTCCAGAACTCCAAGGAAGATTCATACAGCTTCACAAACAAAGAATTCTTTTATTATAATTTTTTTATATATATTTTTCTATATATTTTTTTGTTTTTAATTTTTAATTTTTTGAATTTTTTGAATTTTTTGAAAAAATAAAAAAATAAAGTTTTCTTTCCAGAAACCTAATGGTGCTTCCCACTTTTTTACAAACACATATACACATTATTTCCAGAACTCTAAAGGATGTTCCCACAATTTTTACAAACACATATTATAAGTCTCCACATCTTTGCAAACACATTATTTCCAGAACTCTAAGTGAGGTTCCCACATTTCTACAAACACATATTATGTCCAGAACCTGGAGGGAGGTTCACACGATTTTACAAACACACATGAAACTTTTTTCTCCAGAACTTAAAGGGACATTCTCACATTTTTACAAAGGATTTTTTCCAGAACTCTGAGGGAATTTCCACTTCTTTATGAACTTTATTTTTGAAATGGATGGTGAAGAAATGGATCAGAAGAGCCGTGGAGCTGCCCAGTCGTTGGATGAAGGAGGGGATTCTTCGAGGGAACCTCAACAACTTACTCTAAACCCTAACCCCAACCCTAACCTTAACCCTAAATCCTAATCATTACCCTAACCCCTGACCCCTAACCTTAACCCTTAACCCCTAACCCCAACCTCTAACCCTAACCCTTGACCCCTGACCCTAACCTTAACCCTTAAACCCTAACCCAGAACCCTTACCCTAACCCCAACCCCTAACCCTAACCCTTAAACTCTAACCCTAACCCTAACCTCTAACCCTAACCTTAACCCCGAACCCTTGCCCTAACCCCAAACCCTAACCCTTAATCATAAACCTAACCCCTGACCCCTAACCCTAACCCTTAACTCTAACCCTAACCCCTGACCCTAACCCTTATCCCAACCACATCCCAGCCTGGATCTACGAAGACGTTCACGACTCCACCCACCACCCTCCTCCTTCTCTCTTTCCCTCGTACTGCGTGGGAGCGAGAGGGGGCAGGATAACGGCCCCTCAAGGCGGGGGAGAGACCTGCCCCTATAAGGCAACTCTCCCTGGTCCTGTCCCCTCTCAACCAGATGTGAAGCCCTCTCAACCAGATGTGGAACTCTCTCAACCAGATGTGGAGCTTCCTCATCCCCGCCCTGGACCTGATCCCATCCCAACCTGGATCTACGAGGACATTCATGACTCCACCCATCACCTCCTCCTTCTTTTACTCCCTCGCTCTGCGTGGGAGTGTGAGAGGGGCAGGATAACGGCCCGTCAAGGCGGGGAAGAGACCTGCCCCTATAAGGCAACTCTTCCTGGTCCTGACCCCTCTCACCCAAATCTGTAACTGACCTTTTGTCTCTACTATTAATCAAACTTAAACTTGTTCATTGACCTGTTGTCTCCACTATTAATCTAACTTTCAGTGGATAGTACGGTCAAGAGAGCTATGACGACGTGCGCCGGCCTGTGCATTGCCTTTGGTCCCTGTAAACCACCGAGTCGACGGACGAGGTGGGGGGATCATCGAGAAACCTGAAAAATCTAACCCTAGCCCGTGCCTTCGGACAGCCTAGCTCTATTTACAACAGACCACTATGTACTATCCACAGCAGGCCGCTCTATTCCTGCACGAGGTCAGTAACCTGACCAGAATGTAGAATGGAAATAATTCCATCTCTAAAGAAGGATTTAATCAAAGGATGAAAAATTACATGTGGTGCCTTTAATGATTAAATACTCCCTAGCGGGTAAAACCAGGCACAACAACCTTAATTAGGACCTAGATCCCTTAAACAAAGAGATTTTTTTATATATAAAGAAAACCTAGCAAACAGGGGAGCCGAGTAATTTCAAATTTACTTTTAACCAATTAGACAACTAGAAAAACCAAGTGGAACTCTGAGTGCACCTACATGAGACCTAATTGACCTAATGGCTCTGAAACTATAAATCAAAATGTAGATATATAGGGTACTTTCTGACAGATCCAAATGGGATCTTACTAATTAGGTCTTACTATTTAGAGTTTTTTTAAAAAAAGAATCTATTTTATAGGGACCACCATTATACTATCCTAAACATGCCACGTTTTTCCGGCTTAATGTCATTAACCTGACCAGAATATGAACTAAAAATAATTACGTCTCTAAAGAATCAACAATAACTGAACTTTTATTATCTTAATAATTAAATATATACATATATAACAGGATTATTTAGATTTTTAAATCTCACCGGATTACCCGGATACAGAAGAAAATGGAGATATATAGGGTATTTTCTGACAGATCTAAATGAGATCTTACTAATTAGGTCTTACTAATTAGAGTCTTTTTTAAAAAGAATCTATTTTATAGGGACCACCATTATACTATCCTAAACATGCCACGTTTTTCCGGCTTAATGTCATTAACCTGACCAGAATATGAACTAAAAATAATTACGTCTCTAAAGAATCAACAATAACTGAACTTTTATTATCTTAATAATTAAATATATACATATATAACAGGATTGTTTAGATTTTTAAATCTCACCGGATTACCCGGATACAGAAGAAAATGTAGATATATAGGGTATTTTCTGACAGATCTAAATGAGATCTTACTAATTAGGTCTTACTAATTAGAGTCTTTTTTAAAAGAATCTATTTTATAGGGACCACCATTATACTATCCTAAACATGCCACGTTTTTCCGGCTTAATGTCATTAACCTGACCAGAATATGAACTAAAAATAATTACGTCTCTAAAGAATCAACAATAACTGAACTTTTATTATCTTAATAATTAAATATATACATATATAACAGGATTATTTAGATTTTTAAATCTCACCGGATTACCCGGATACAGAAGAAAATGTATATATAGGGTATTTTCTGACAGATCTAAATGAGATTTTACTAATTAGGTCTTACTAATTAGAGTTTTTTTAAAAGAATCTATTTTATAGGGACCACCATTATACTATCCTAAACATGCCACGTTTTTCCGGCTTAATGTCATTAACCTGACCAGAATATGAACTAAAAATAATTACGTCTCTAAAGAATCAACAATAACTGAACTTTTATTATCTTAATAATTAAATATATACATATATAACATGATTATTTAGACTTTTAAATTTCACCGGATCACCTGGATACAAGGAGAAAGAAAAGACTTAATCAGGATAGAAAATACAGGCGATTATTTTAATTAATAAATAAATATATACATATATAACATGCTTATTTAATTACCGGATCAACCGGATACAACAGAAAAAGAAAAAGATTTAATCAAAGGTGGAAAAATACAGGGGGTTCTTTAATGATTAAACACTCCCTAGTGGTTAAAAGCGGGCATAACAGCCTTAATTAGGACCCTTATTCCATAACAAAGAGACCCCCCTAATTTTAAATATCTAGCAGTAAGGGGAGCCGAGTAATTACAAATTTACTTTTAACCATATTAGACGATTAGAAAACCCAGTTGAATTCTGGGTAAACCTACGGGGGACCTAATTATCTTAATAGCTCTGTAATTACTAATAAAAATATGGACATATGGGGTATTTTCGGACAGCTTTTAATGAGATCTTACTAATTATAGGGTTTTTAGAACATTTTTTTTGAAACCATAACGGAGTAGGACTGTAAGAAATATGACCTCCACTCACAGCCCAGTCTAAAAAACGAGTTTTCACAAATTCTGTAGTCATACGGTTTATGAGACACAGAACTACTTTCCCATGGGTGAAGAGGACCATTCTTCATCCTTCCTCTTCATCACCCTGCTCCAAAAAAAAGGTGGGGGCTGCCTTGTGATGTCACACACCCTCCTATGCTGGAATTCAATGGTAAGTATGCCTTTTTCATGAAAAATTCACCTTGTTTTATAAAAATAATAATAATAATAATACTATTTAAATAAATAATAATAATAATAATAATAATTATAATAATTATAATAATTAAATTCATAATAATAATAAATATAATAATAATTATATAATAAGTTTTATAATATATATAAAAAAACATAGCCTTCCTACCGTAATTATAATAACTTTAACTCTGTAATATTAACTCATAAAATTAGATTTTAACTTATCTTTATACTAAAATGGACACACCCTGGGAACTGATCATCCCGGCGGGGCCCACCCTGTGGTGAGGGTGTCTAGTGGTAATGGCCGAAACACCCCGTGATCCCGGGGTTCACTACTGATGATGTGTCCTATAAATAGACTTAAAATAGACATAAAATAGAATTTAAAATAAGATTGTTAGACAATTAAAGAAACTAACCTCTACAACAACAAACTTTCCACCCTATCTTAGTGGAGAGTTACAATACTTAAACAACAAAAAAAACTTTCCAACAATGAAATGCTGAAAATACAAGGAAATGCTGCCATTTTTTCCAGAACTCCAAGGAAGATTCATACAGCTTCACAAACAAAGAATTCTTTTATTATAATTTTTTTATATATATTTTTCTATATATTTTTTTGTTTTTAATTTTTAATTTTTTGAATTTTTTGAATTTTTTGAAAAAATAAAAAAATAAAGTTTTCTTTCCAGAAACCTAATGGTGCTTCCCACTTTTTTACAAACACATATACACATTATTTCCAGAACTCTAAAGGATGTTCCCACAATTTTTACAAACACATATTATAAGTCTCCACATCTTTGCAAACACATTATTTCCAGAACTCTAAGTGAGGTTCCCACATTTCTACAAACACATATTATGTCCAGAACCTGGAGGGAGGTTCACACGATTTTACAAACACACATGAAACTTTTTTCTCCAGAACTTAAAGGGACATTCTCACATTTTTACAAAGGATTTTTTCCAGAACTCTGAGGGAATTTCCACTTCTTTATGAACTTTATTTTTGAAATGGATGGTGAAGAAATGGATCAGAAGAGCCGTGGAGCTGCCCAGTCGTTGGATGAAGGAGGGGATTCTTCGAGGGAACCTCAACAACTTACTCTAAACCCTAACCCCAACCCTAACCTTAACCCTAAATCCTAATCATTACCCTAACCCCTGACCCCTAACCTTAACCCTTAACCCCTAACCCCAACCTCTAACCCTAACCCTTGACCCCTGACCCTAACCTTAACCCTTAAACCCTAACCCAGAACCCTTACCCTAACCCCAACCCCTAACCCTAACCCTTAAACTCTAACCCTAACCCTAACCTCTAACCCTAACCTTAACCCCGAACCCTTGCCCTAACCCCAAACCCTAACCCTTAATCATAAACCTAACCCCTGACCCCTAACCCTAACCCTTAACTCTAACCCTAACCCCTGACCCTAACCCTTATCCCAACCACATCCCAGCCTGGATCTACGAAGACGTTCACGACTCCACCCACCACCCTCCTCCTTCTCTCTTTCCCTCGTACTGCGTGGGAGCGAGAGGGGGCAGGATAACGGCCCCTCAAGGCGGGGGAGAGACCTGCCCCTATAAGGCAACTCTCCCTGGTCCTGTCCCCTCTCAACCAGATGTGAAGCCCTCTCAACCAGATGTGGAACTCTCTCAACCAGATGTGGAGCTTCCTCATCCCCGCCCTGGACCTGATCCCATCCCAACCTGGATCTACGAGGACATTCATGACTCCACCCATCACCTCCTCCTTCTTTTACTCCCTCGCTCTGCGTGGGAGTGTGAGAGGGGCAGGATAACGGCCCGTCAAGGCGGGGAAGAGACCTGCCCCTATAAGGCAACTCTTCCTGGTCCTGACCCCTCTCACCCAAATCTGTAACTGACCTTTTGTCTCTACTACTAATCAAACTTAAACTTGTTCATTGACCTGTTGTCTCCACTATTAATCTAACTTTCAGTGGATAGTACGGTCAAGAGAGCTATGACGACGTGCGCCGGCCTGTGCATTGCCTTTGGTCCCTGTAAACCACCGAGTCGACGGACGAGGTGGGGGGATCATCGAGAAACCTGAAAAATCTAACCCTAACCCTAACCCTAACCCTAACCCTAACCCTAACCCTAACCCTAACCCTAACCCTAACCCTAACCCTAACCCTAACCCTAACCCTAACTAACCCTAACCCTAACCCTAACCCTAACCCTAACCCTAACCCTAACCCTAACCCTAACCCTAACCCTAACCCTAACCCTAACCCTAACCCTAACCCTCACAGAAAGACAAGTTTAATCCAATTAGCAGAAATGGAGGGAAAGATGAAAGGACAAAATTCCTATAAAAGGGGAGGGGTTTAGTGGGTAAATTTGGCCGGAAGGCCAGTGCATTTCCGGCTCTCCTCCGGGTGAGCCGGTTCAGTCCCCCTTACCTTACCCGCCCGTGCCTCCGGCCTGTTTCCCACCGGACCCCAAACCTGACCCCAACCTGACCCCAACCTGACCCCCCCACCCCAACCCCAAAATCCTAACCTTAACCAGGGTAATTTTGTGAATGTATGGAAAGTTAAAGGGGGTGCCATGTCAAAATTATTTTTTACCAGGAAGTCAAAAATACCCTGATGCCAGGAAATTACCTGAGGTACTTTTTCCAGGAAGATAAAAATACCCTGATGCCAGGAATCACCTGAAGAAGGCACACTTTTGCCGAAACGTCGTGAATATTCAGCCAAAAAATTAAGGGACACAGAAAGACAAGTTTAATCCAATTAGCAGAAATGGAGGGAAAGATGAAAGGACAAAATTCCTATAAAAGGGGAGGGGTTTAGTGGGTAAATTTGGCCGGAAGGCCAGTGCATTTCCGGCTCTCCTCCGGGTGAGCCGGTTCAGTCCCCCTTACCTAACCCTAACCCTAACCCTAACCCTAACCCTAACCCTAACCCTAACCCTAACCCTAACCCTAACCCTAACCCTAACCCTAACCCAAAACATTTCAGCCACAAGAGATCTTCGGATCTCATTACATTCATCTTATAAAACATTTCAGCCACAAGAGATCTTCGGATCTCAGTACATTCATCTTATAAAACATTTCAGCCACAAGAGATCTTCGGATCTCATCACATTCATCTTATAAACATTTCAGCCACCTAACCCTAACCCTAACCCTAACCCTGGCCTCAACCCCAACCATAAACTTAAACCTAACCCAAACCATAACCCTAACCCTAACCCAAAACCCTAACCCTAACCCTAACCCTGACCCTAACCCTAACCCTAACCCTGGCCCCAACCCCAACCATAAACTTAAACCTAACCCAAACCATAACCCTAACCCTAACCCAAAACCCTAACCTTAACCCTAACCCAAATCCTAATTTCAACCTTAACCTTAAAGCAAAACCCTAAACTTAAACTAAACCCTAACCTTAACCCTAATCTTAAGCTACACAAACAAACTCTAACCCGAACCCCAAATCCTAAAAACCGCTCCAAAAAAAAACCCCCCCTCACCTCTCCTCTCTGAACTATCAACCCACCAACCAAACTCCCCCCCCTTCTTCTCCCCTTCCAAAACTCACAACTGTCCTCTCATATTACACCCACTAGCCACAGACGAAGACACCGGATCCTCCACAATCCGACTGCACGCATAAGGGGTACCTAGTGACCTTGATTCACCATACAGCACATCTCACATCAAAACTCTGAAACTATTCAGAGGTCTCGCACCATACGCTACTGACAAAAGTACTTTAGTGCATACGGATCTCAACTGGATGTACGATGTGAGAGTGCAACACTACCTTCTGCGAACTCTGGTAACGCCTACGAGCGTTAGGAGGCAGTAGCGTATTGGTTTCCCGCAGGGAGCCGTTGAACACAAACCCTAACCCTAACCCTAACCCTAACCCTAACCCTAACCCTAACCCTAACCCTAACCCTAACCCTAACCCTAACCCTGAATCTCCGACAAAATAGGGGATTAAATTTACACGAAATAGAATTATAAATAACAGACCTCTAACTGTATCCTATATTCTCAGAAACGTATAATAAAAAATAAAAAAGAAAAAATTAAAATCTTACGAAAACAACATGCCTTTAGCAAAAACAATTGGGTCAAGAGAGCTACGGACGACGTGCGCTGGCCTGTCGCATTGCCTTTGTTCCCCGTTAACCGCCAAGTCGATGGATGAGGTGGGGGGTTCATCGAGAAACCTGAAAAATCTAACCCTAACCCTAACCCTAACCCTAACCCTAACCCTAACCCTAACCCTAACCCTAACCCTAACCCTAACGTGCTCCTTAACACTTTCTGGAGGGTCGTTTTTGGACAAAACACTTAGTGTAATTCTCACACCAATTCGCGCCCATTCATTTCCTATGGGGGGACGTTTTGCCCTATATCTCCAGAACAGAAGGTCGGAGAGCTTCGAAACCCGAATCCGTCGGATATATTTAGGGGTCTAGCTCTCCAACAAGACCAACCACGAGTCTCTACGACCTTCAGAAGCTGAGATAAAAAATATGATTTTTTTTATTTTTTTTTTTAGATTTTCTCCCACTTCCCAAAGTCGTAGAAGGTCGAGGGTGGGCTCGTTGGAAAGCTAGACCCCTAATTATGTCTGACGCGAGCAGGTCCCGAAGCTCTACGACCTTCCTATCAAAAGTTATTAAAAAAAAACACTTTTTACCCATGATCCTTTGCTCCAATCGCGAAAACGACACCGTTTGCGAAGTAGCTATCACCTAGGAGCCCTATATATACATGCTAAGCTAAGTTATAGCTTGGTTAGCAAGTTTTAGCTTGCTAAGCTAGGCTAAGCTAACTTTGAGCCGGCTCAAAAGTGGCTAAACCCCCCTATCCTAACCCTAACCCTAACCCTAACCCTAACCCTAACCCTAACCCTAACCCTCCTATCCTAACCCTAACCCTAACCCTAACCCTAACCCTAACCCTCTCCCTGTGCAGTTGTACTGAACCTAACCATCTCCTGGGGACTTGCCTGAACTCAAACAGTTGACTTAGTGAAAATCTTAGAAAATTTACAAGTATTTTTCCCAAAAGAAGTTTGTTTAATATAGGTACGTATCGACTCCAAATGGCCTGAAACGTGCTCCTAAACACTTTCTGGGGGAACTTTTTTCACCAAAACACTTAGTCAAATTTCAGGAAATTATCGCTCCATTCATTTTCAATGCGATACACATTTCCGGTCATAACTTCCGAACGGAAGGTCGTAGAGACTTGGAAACTGCTTCCGTCGAACATAATACGACCACGAGCTTTCCAACGGTACCATCCATGAGCAAATGATCCACTCCTAGCAAAAGTTACAGACCTTTGAACTTGCTTTTCGCTGATTGGACGAGAAGACAAGGTCCCACCCCTTCCTCATTAGTATTACTGGAATCAGGGTACCCGAAAATGGGGGGGTAGCCGAAGTGTAGAGCAAATGATCCACTGTTTAGGGGGTCAAATCAAAGATTCCAAAGTGGCACTCTTGCCCTATCCTAACCCTAACCCTAACCCTAACCCCTAACCCCTAACCCCTAACCCCTAACCCTAACCCTAACCCTAACCCTAACCCTAATCTCAACTGGATGTACGATGTGAGAGTGCAACACTACCTTCTGCGAACTCTGGTAACGCCTACGAGCGTTAGGAGGCAGTAGCGTATTGGTTTCCCGCAGGGAGCCGTTGAACACAAACCCTAACCTTAACCCTAACCCTAAGTTATTAGCGAATGGGCTATAGCCCATACCTCATTTTACCCCCTTAATCTAACCCTAACCCTAACCCTAACCCTAACCCAAAGTCGTAGAAGGTCGAGGGTGGGCTCGTTGGAAAGCTAGACCCCTAATTATGTCTGACGCGAGCAGGTTCCGAAGCTCTAGGACCTTCCTATCAAAAGTTATTAAAAAAAAACACTTTTTACCCATGATCCTTTGCTCCAATCGCGAAAACGACACCATTTTGGAAGTAGTTGTCACCTAGGAGCCGTATATATACGTTGCTAAGCTAAGTTATAGCTTGCTTAGCAAGTTATAGCTTGCTAAGCTAGGCTAAGCTAACTTTGAGCCGGCTCAAAAGTGGCAGTTACCCCCTATCCTAACCCTAACCCTAACCCTAACCCTAACCCTAACCCTAACCCTAACCCTATTTTTCCCAAAAGAAGTTTGTTTAATATAGGTACCTATCGACTCCAAATGGCCTGAAACGTGCTCCTAACTACTTTCTGGGTGAACCTTTTTCACCAAAACACTTAGTCAAATTTCAGGAAATTTCCATCAAATTTCACAATTATTTTTTCCCAAAAAAACTTTGTTTATAGGTACGTATCGACTCCAAATGGCCTAAAACGTGCTCCTAAACACTTTCTGGGGGAACTTTTTTCACCAAAACACTTAGTCAAATTTCAGGAAATTATCGCTCCATTCATTTTCAATGCGATACACATTTCCGGTCATAACTTCCGAACGGAAGGTCGTAGAGACTTGGAAACTGCTTCCGTCGAACATAATACGACGACGAGCTTTCCAACGGTACCATCCATGAGCAAATGATCCACTCCTAGCAAAAGTTACAGACCTTTGAACTTGCTTTTCGCTGATTGGACGAGAAGACAAGGTCCCACCCCTTCCTCATTAGTATTCCTGGAATCAGGGTACATGAAAATGGGGGGGTAGCCGAAGTGTCAAGCAAATGATCCACTGTTTAGGGGGTCAAATCAAAGATTCCAAAGTGGCACTCAGCCCCTATCCTAACCCTAACCCTAACCCTAACCCTAACCCTAACCCTAACCCTAACCCTAACCCGTTGAACACAAACCCTAACCCTAACCCTAACCCTAACCCTAACCCTAACCCTTTATCTTAACCTCTCCCTGTGCAGTTGTACTGAACCTAACCATCTCCTGGGGACTTGCCTGAACTCAAACAGTTGACTTAGTGAAAATCTTAGAAAATTTACAAGTATTTTTCCCAAAAGAAGTTTGTTTAATATAGGTACCTATCGACTCCAAATGGCCTGAAACGTGCTCCTAACTACTTTCTGGGTGAACCTTTTTCACCAAAACACTTAGTCAAATTTCAGGAAATTTTCGTCAAATTTCACAATTTTTTTTCCCAAAAAAATTTTGTTTATAGGTACGTATCGACTCCAAATGGCCTAAAACGTGCTCCTAAACACTTTCTGTGGGAACTTTTTTCACCAAAACACTTAGTCAAATTTCAGGAAATTATCGCTCCATTCATTTTCAATGCGATACACATTTCCGGTCATAACTTCCGAACCGAAGGTCGTAGAGACTTGGAAACTGCTTCCGTCGAACATAATACGACCACGAGCTTTCCAACGGTACCATCCATGAGCAAATGATCCACTCCTAGCAAAAGTTACAGACCTTTGAACTTGCTTTTCGCTGATTGGACGAGAAGACAAGGTCCCACCCCTTCCTCATTAGTATTACTGGAATCAGGGTACCCGAAAATGGGGGGGTAGCCGAAGTGTAGAGCAAATGATCCACTGTTTAGGGGGTCAAATCAAAGATTCCAAAGTGGCACTCTTGCCCTATCCTAACCCTAACCCTAACCCTAACCCTAACCCTAACCCTAACCCTAACCCTAACCCTAACCCTAACCCTAGGACCAAAAACCAAAAATGAAATTCCAACCTTAGATTTGTCCTCAAACACGATGATTAATGATGACTAATAACGGGAATAACTAATAACTAACCCTAACTAACTAACAACTAAAACGATGACTAATACGACTTAGATGCGACAATTATAATACAAACACATCAGTTGATGACAAAATTAAGAACTCGTGAATAATGAAATCTTACCTCATAATACTACAACAACTCCAAAATCTTGGTGAAATTTATACTATTCGTTAAAATAGTATTTACCTTATTTTATTAAAATGGACATACCCTGGGAATTGATCGATCCCGGCGGGGCCGCCCTTGGGTGAGGGTGTCTAGTGGTAATGGCCGAAACACCCGATGATCCCGGGGTTCACTACTGATGATATGTCCTTAAAATAGCAACAAAATAGATACAAAATAGAATTTCAAATAGAAAGCCTTCCAACGAGTAAATAAACAAATCACTATAACAGGAAATTTACTAATCTATCTCATGCCTTAACAACAAAAAGAACTTTTCCAAAATTAAAAACTGATAAAAAGAATCTCCGACAAAATAGGGGATTAAATTTACACGAAATAGAATTATAAATAACAGACCTCTAACTGTATCCTATATTCTCAGAAACGTATAATAAAAAATAAAAAAGAAAAAATTAAAATCTTACGAAAACAACATGCCTTTAGCAAAAACAATTGGGTCAAGAGAGCTACGGACGACGTGCGCTGGCCTGTCGCATTGCCTTTGTTCCCCGTTAACCGCCAAGTCGATGGATGAGGTGGGGGGTTCATCGAGAAACCTGAAAAATCTAACCCTAACCCTAACCCTAACCCTAACCCTAACCCTAACCCTAACCCTAACCCTAACCCTAACCCTAACCCTAACGTGCTCCTTAACACTTTCTGGAGGGTCGTTTTTGGACAAAACACTTAGTGTAATTCTCACACCAATTCGCGCCCATTCATTTCCTATGGGGGGACGTTTTGCCCTATATCTCCAGAACAGAAGGTCGGAGAGCTTCGAAACCCGAATCCGTCGGATATATTTAGGGGTCTAGCTCTCCAACAAGACCAACCACGAGTCTCTACGACCTTCAGAAGCTGAGATAAAAAATATGATTTTTTTTATTTTTTTTTTTAGATTTTCTCCCACTTCCCAAAGTCGTAGAAGGTCGAGGGTGGGCTCGTTGGAAAGCTAGACCCCTAATTATGTCTGACGCGAGCAGGTCCCGAAGCTCTACGACCTTCCTATCAAAAGTTATTAAAAAAAAACACTTTTTACCCATGATCCTTTGCTCCAATCGCGAAAACGACACCGTTTGCGAAGTAGCTATCACCTAGGAGCCCTATATATACATGCTAAGCTAAGTTATAGCTTGGTTAGCAAGTTTTAGCTTGCTAAGCTAGGCTAAGCTAACTTTGAGCCGGCTCAAAAGTGGCTAAACCCCCCTATCCTAACCCTAACCCTAACCCTAACCCTAACCCTAACCCTAACCCTAACCCTCCTATCCTAACCCTAACCCTAACCCTAACCCTAACCCTAACCCTCTCCCTGTGCAGTTGTACTGAACCTAACCATCTCCTGGGGACTTGCCTGAACTCAAACAGTTGACTTAGTGAAAATCTTAGAAAATTTACAAGTATTTTTCCCAAAAGAAGTTTGTTTAATATAGGTACGTATCGACTCCAAATGGCCTGAAACGTGCTCCTAAACACTTTCTGGGGGAACTTTTTTCACCAAAACACTTAGTCAAATTTCAGGAAATTATCGCTCCATTCATTTTCAATGCGATACACATTTCCGGTCATAACTTCCGAACGGAAGGTCGTAGAGACTTGGAAACTGCTTCCGTCGAACATAATACGACCACGAGCTTTCCAACGGTACCATCCATGAGCAAATGATCCACTCCTAGCAAAAGTTACAGACCTTTGAACTTGCTTTTCGCTGATTGGACGAGAAGACAAGGTCCCACCCCTTCCTCATTAGTATTACTGGAATCAGGGTACCCGAAAATGGGGGGGTAGCCGAAGTGTAGAGCAAATGATCCACTGTTTAGGGGGTCAAATCAAAGATTCCAAAGTGGCACTCTTGCCCTATCCTAACCCTAACCCTAACCCTAACCCCTAACCCCTAACCCCTAACCCCTAACCCTAACCCTAACCCTAACCCTAACCCTAATCTCAACTGGATGTACGATGTGAGAGTGCAACACTACCTTCTGCGAACTCTGGTAACGCCTACGAGCGTTAGGAGGCAGTAGCGTATTGGTTTCCCGCAGGGAGCCGTTGAACACAAACCCTAACCTTAACCCTAACCCTAAGTTATTAGCGAATGGGCTATAGCCCATACCTCATTTTACCCCCTTAATCTAACCCTAACCCTAACCCTAACCCTAACCCAAAGTCGTAGAAGGTCGAGGGTGGGCTCGTTGGAAAGCTAGACCCCTAATTATGTCTGACGCGAGCAGGTTCCGAAGCTCTAGGACCTTCCTATCAAAAGTTATTAAAAAAAAACACTTTTTACCCATGATCCTTTGCTCCAATCGCGAAAACGACACCATTTTGGAAGTAGTTGTCACCTAGGAGCCGTATATATACGTTGCTAAGCTAAGTTATAGCTTGCTTAGCAAGTTATAGCTTGCTAAGCTAGGCTAAGCTAACTTTGAGCCGGCTCAAAAGTGGCAGTTACCCCCTATCCTAACCCTAACCCTAACCCTAACCCTAACCCTAACCCTAACCCTATTTTTCCCAAAAGAAGTTTGTTTAATATAGGTACCTATCGACTCCAAATGGCCTGAAACGTGCTCCTAACTACTTTCTGGGTGAACCTTTTTCACCAAAACACTTAGTCAAATTTCAGGAAATTTCCATCAAATTTCACAATTATTTTTTCCCAAAAAAACTTTGTTTATAGGTACGTATCGACTCCAAATGGCCTAAAACGTGCTCCTAAACACTTTCTGGGGGAACTTTTTTCACCAAAACACTTAGTCAAATTTCAGGAAATTATCGCTCCATTCATTTTCAATGCGATACACATTTCCGGTCATAACTTCCGAACGGAAGGTCGTAGAGACTTGGAAACTGCTTCCGTCGAACATAATACGACGACGAGCTTTCCAACGGTACCATCCATGAGCAAATGATCCACTCCTAGCAAAAGTTACAGACCTTTGAACTTGCTTTTCGCTGATTGGACGAGAAGACAAGGTCCCACCCCTTCCTCATTAGTATTCCTGGAATCAGGGTACATGAAAATGGGGGGGTAGCCGAAGTGTCAAGCAAATGATCCACTGTTTAGGGGGTCAAATCAAAGATTCCAAAGTGGCACTCAGCCCCTATCCTAACCCTAACCCTAACCCTAACCCTAACCCTAACCCTAACCCTAACCCTAACCCGTTGAACACAAACCCTAACCCTAACCCTAACCCTAACCCTAACCCTAACCCTTTATCTTAACCTCTCCCTGTGCAGTTGTACTGAACCTAACCATCTCCTGGGGACTTGCCTGAACTCAAACAGTTGACTTAGTGAAAATCTTAGAAAATTTACAAGTATTTTTCCCAAAAGAAGTTTGTTTAATATAGGTACCTATCGACTCCAAATGGCCTGAAACGTGCTCCTAACTACTTTCTGGGTGAACCTTTTTCACCAAAACACTTAGTCAAATTTCAGGAAATTTTCGTCAAATTTCACAATTTTTTTTCCCAAAAAAATTTTGTTTATAGGTACGTATCGACTCCAAATGGCCTAAAACGTGCTCCTAAACACTTTCTGTGGGAACTTTTTTCACCAAAACACTTAGTCAAATTTCAGGAAATTATCGCTCCATTCATTTTCAATGCGATACACATTTCCGGTCATAACTTCCGAACCGAAGGTCGTAGAGACTTGGAAACTGCTTCCGTCGAACATAATACGACCACGAGCTTTCCAACGGTACCATCCATGAGCAAATGATCCACTCCTAGCAAAAGTTACAGACCTTTGAACTTGCTTTTCGCTGATTGGACGAGAAGACAAGGTCCCACCCCTTCCTCATTAGTATTACTGGAATCAGGGTACCCGAAAATGGGGGGGTAGCCGAAGTGTAGAGCAAATGATCCACTGTTTAGGGGGTCAAATCAAAGATTCCAAAGTGGCACTCTTGCCCTATCCTAACCCTAACCCTAACCCTAACCCCTAACCCCTAACCCCTAACCCCTAACCCTAACCCTAACCCTAACCCTAACCCTAATCTCAACTGGATGTACGATGTGAGAGTGCAACACTACCTTCTGCGAACTCTGGTAACGCCTACGAGCGTTAGGAGGCAGTAGCGTATTGGTTTCCCGCAGGGAGCCGTTGAACACAAACCCTAACCTTAACCCTAACCCTAAGTTATTAGCGAATGGGCTATAGCCCATACCTCATTTTACCCCCTTAATCTAACCCTAACCCTAACCCTAACCCTAACCCAAAGTCGTAGAAGGTCGAGGGTGGGCTCGTTGGAAAGCTAGACCCCTAATTATGTCTGACGCGAGCAGGTTCCGAAGCTCTAGGACCTTCCTATCAAAAGTTATTAAAAAAAAACACTTTTTACCCATGATCCTTTGCTCCAATCGCGAAAACGACACCATTTTGGAAGTAGTTGTCACCTAGGAGCCGTATATATACGTTGCTAAGCTAAGTTATAGCTTGCTTAGCAAGTTATAGCTTGCTAAGCTAGGCTAAGCTAACTTTGAGCCGGCTCAAAAGTGGCAGTTACCCCCTATCCTAACCCTAACCCTAACCCTAACCCTAACCCTAACCCTAACCCTAACCCTATTTTTCCCAAAAGAAGTTTGTTTAATATAGGTACCTATCGACTCCAAATGGCCTGAAACGTGCTCCTAACTACTTTCTGGGTGAACCTTTTTCACCAAAACACTTAGTCAAATTTCAGGAAATTTCCATCAAATTTCACAATTATTTTTTCCCAAAAAAACTTTGTTTATAGGTACGTATCGACTCCAAATGGCCTAAAACGTGCTCCTAAACACTTTCTGGGGGAACTTTTTTCACCAAAACACTTAGTCAAATTTCAGGAAATTATCGCTCCATTCATTTTCAATGCGATACACATTTCCGGTCATAACTTCCGAACGGAAGGTCGTAGAGACTTGGAAACTGCTTCCGTCGAACATAATACGACGACGAGCTTTCCAACGGTACCATCCATGAGCAAATGATCCACTCCTAGCAAAAGTTACAGACCTTTGAACTTGCTTTTCGCTGATTGGACGAGAAGACAAGGTCCCACCCCTTCCTCATTAGTATTCCTGGAATCAGGGTACATGAAAATGGGGGGGTAGCCGAAGTGTCAAGCAAATGATCCACTGTTTAGGGGGTCAAATCAAAGATTCCAAAGTGGCACTCAGCCCCTATCCTAACCCTAACCCTAACCCTAACCCTAACCCTAACCCTAACCCTAACCCTAACCCGTTGAACACAAACCCTAACCCTAACCCTAACCCTAACCCTAACCCTTTATCTTAACCTCTCCCTGTGCAGTTGTACTGAACCTAACCATCTCCTGGGGACTTGCCTGAACTCAAACAGTTGACTTAGTGAAAATCTTAGAAAATTTACAAGTATTTTTCCCAAAAGAAGTTTGTTTAATATAGGTACCTATCGACTCCAAATGGCCTGAAACGTGCTCCTAACTACTTTCTGGGTGAACCTTTTTCACCAAAACACTTAGTCAAATTTCAGGAAATTTTCGTCAAATTTCACAATTTTTTTTCCCAAAAAAATTTTGTTTATAGGTACGTATCGACTCCAAATGGCCTAAAACGTGCTCCTAAACACTTTCTGTGGGAACTTTTTTCACCAAAACACTTAGTCAAATTTCAGGAAATTATCGCTCCATTCATTTTCAATGCGATACACATTTCCGGTCATAACTTCCGAACCGAAGGTCGTAGAGACTTGGAAACTGCTTCCGTCGAACATAATACGACCACGAGCTTTCCAACGGTACCATCCATGAGCAAATGATCCACTCCTAGCAAAAGTTACAGACCTTTGAACTTGCTTTTCGCTGATTGGACGAGAAGACAAGGTCCCACCCCTTCCTCATTAGTATTACTGGAATCAGGGTACCCGAAAATGGGGGGGTAGCCGAAGCGTAGAGCAAATGATCCACTGTTTAGGGGGTCAAATCAAAGATTACAAAGTGGCACTCTTGCCTTATCCTAACCCTAACCCTAACCCTAACCCTAACCCTAACCCTAACCCTAACCCTAACCCTAACCCTAACCCTAACCCTAATCTCAACTGGATGTACGATGTGAGAGTGCAACACTACCTTCTGCGAACTCTGGTAACGCCTACGAGCGTTAGGAGGCAGTAGCGTATTGGTTTCCCGCAGGGAGCCGTTGAACACAAACCCTAACCTTAACCCTAACCCTAAGTTATTAGCGAATGGGCTATAGCCCATACCTCATTTTACCCCCTTAATCTAACCCTAACCCTAACCCTAACCCTAACCCAAAGTCGTAGAAGGTCGAGGGTGGGCTCGTTGGAAAGCTAGACCCCTAATTATGTCTGACGCGAGCAGGTTCCGAAGCTCTAGGACCTTCCTATCAAAAGTTATTAAAAAAAAACACTTTTTACCCATGATCCTTTGCTCCAATCGCGAAAACGACACCATTTTGGAAGTAGTTGTCACCTAGGAGCCGTATATATACGTTGCTAAGCTAAGTTATAGCTTGCTTAGCAAGTTATAGCTTGCTAAGCTAGGCTAAGCTAACTTTGAGCCGGCTCAAAAGTGGCAGTTACCCCCTATCCTAACCCTAACCCTAACCCTAACCCTAACCCTAACCCTAACCCTAACCCTAACCCTATTTTTCCCAAAAGAAGTTTGTTTAATATAGGTACCTATCGACTCCAAATGGCCTGAAACGTGCTCCTAACTACTTTCTGGGTGAACCTTTTTCACCAAAACACTTAGTCAAATTTCAGGAAATTTCCATCAAATTTCACAATTATTTTTTCCCAAAAAAACTTTGTTTATAGGTACGTATCGACTCCAAATGGCCTAAAACGTGCTCCTAAACACTTTCTGGGGGAACTTTTTTCACCAAAACACTTAGTCAAATTTCAGGAAATTATCGCTCCATTCATTTTCAATGCGATACACATTTCCGGTCATAACTTCCGAACGGAAGGTCGTAGAGACTTGGAAACTGCTTCCGTCGAACATAATACGACGACGAGCTTTCCAACGGTACCATCCATGAGCAAATGATCCACTCCTAGCAAAAGTTACAGACCTTTGAACTTGCTTTTCGCTGATTGGACGAGAAGACAAGGTCCCACCCCTTCCTCATTAGTATTCCTGGAATCAGGGTACATGAAAATGGGGGGGTAGCCGAAGTGTCAAGCAAATGATCCACTGTTTAGGGGGTCAAATCAAAGATTCCAAAGTGGCACTCAGCCCCTATCCTAACCCCAACCCCAGACTTAACCCCAACCCCAGACTTAACCCCAACCCCAGACTTAACCCCAACCCCAGACTTAACCCCAACCCCAGACTTAACCCCAACCCCAGACTTAACCCCAACCCCAGACTTAACCCCAACCCCAGACTTAACCCCAACCCCAGACTTAACCCCAACCCCAGACTTAACCCCAACCCCAGACTTAACCCCAACCCCAGACTTAACCCCAACCCCAGACTTAACCCCAACCCCAGACTTAACCCCAACCCCAGACTTAACCCCAACCCCAGACTTAACCCCAACCCCAGACTTAACCCCAACCCCAGACTTAACCCCAACCCCAGACTTAACCCCAACCCCAGACTTAACCCCAACCCCAGACTTAACCCCAACCCCAGACTTAACCCCAACCCCAGACTTAACCCCAACCCCAGACTTAACCCCAACCCCAGACTTAACCCCAACCCCAGACTTAACCCCAACCCCAGACTTAACCCCAACCCCAGACTTAACCCCAACCCCAGACTTAACCCCAACCCCAGACTTAACCCCAACCCCAGACTTAACCCCAACCCCAGACTTAACCCCAACCCCAGACTTAACCCCAACCCCAGACTTAACCCCAACCCCAGACTTAACCCCAACCCCAGACTTAACCCCAACCCCAGACTTAACCCCAACCCCAGACTTAACCCCAACCCCAGACTTAACCCCAACCCCAGACTTAACCCCAACCCCAGACTTAACCCCAACCCCAGACTTAACCCCAACCCCAGACTTAACCCCAACCCCAGACTTAACCCCAACCCCAGACTTAACCCCAACCCCAGACTTAACCCCAACCCCAGACTTAACCCCAACCCCAGACTTAACCCCAACCCCAGACTTAACCCCAACCCCAGACTTAACCCCAACCCCAGACTTAACCCCAACCCCAGACTTAACCCCAACCCCAGACTTAACCCCAACCCCAGACTTAACCCCAACCCCAGACTTAACCCCAACCCCAGACTTAACCCCAACCCCAGACTTAACCCCAACCCCAGACTTAACCCCAACCCCAGACTTAACCCCAACCCCAGACTTAACCCCAACCCCAGACTTAACCCCAACCCCAGACTTAACCCCAACCCCAGACTTAACCCCAACCCCAGACTTAACCCCAACCCCAGACTTAACCCCAACCCCAGACTTAACCCCAACCCCAGACTTAACCCCAACCCCAGACTTAACCCCAACCCCAGACTTAACCCCAACCCCAGACTTAACCCCAACCCCAGACTTAACCCCAACCCCAGACTTAACCCCAACCCCAGACTTAACCCCAACCCCAGACTTAACCCCAACCCCAGACTTAACCCCAACCCCAGACTTAACCCCAACCCCAGACTTAACCCCAACCCCAGACTTAACCCCAACCCCAGACTTAACCCCAACCCCAGACTTAACCCCAACCCCAGACTTAACCCCAACCCCAGACTTAACCCCAACCCCAGACTTAACCCCAACCCCAGACTTAACCCCAACCCCAGACTTAACCCCAACCCCAGACTTAACCCCAACCCCAGACTTAACCCCAACCCCAGACTTAACCCCAACCCCAGACTTAACCCCAACCCCAGACTTAACCCCAACCCCAGACTTAACCCCAACCCCAGACTTAACCCCAACCCCAGACTTAACCCCAACCCCAGACTTAACCCCAACCCCAGACTTAACCCCAACCCCAGACTTAACCCCAACCCCAGACTTAACCCCAACCCCAGACTTAACCCCAACCCCAGACTTAACCCCAACCCCAGACTTAACCCCAACCCCAGACTTAACCCCAACCCCAGACTTAACCCCAACCCCAGACTTAACCCCAACCCCAGACTTAACCCCAACCCCAGACTTAACCCCAACCCCAGACTTAACCCCAACCCCAGACTTAACCCCAACCCCAGACTTAACCCCAACCCCAGACTTAACCCCAACCCCAGACTTAACCCCAACCCCAGACTTAACCCCAACCCCAGACTTAACCCCAACCCCAGACTTAACCCCAACCCCAGACTTAACCCCAACCCCAGACTTAACCCCAACCCCAGACTTAACCCCAACCCCAGACTTAACCCCAACCCCAGACTTAACCCCAACCCCAGACTTAACCCCAACCCCAGACTTAACCCCAACCCCAGACTTAACCCCAACCCCAGACTTAACCCCAACCCCAGACTTAACCCCAACCCCAGACTTAACCCCAACCCCAGACTTAACCCCAACCCCAGACTTAACCCCAACCCCAGACTTAACCCCAACCCCAGACTTAACCCCAACCCCAGACTTAACCCCAACCCCAGACTTAACCCCAACCCCAGACTTAACCCCAACCCCAGACTTAACCCCAACCCCAGACTTAACCCCAACCCCAGACTTAACCCCAACCCCAGACTTAACCCCAACCCCAGACTTAACCCCAACCCCAGACTTAACCCCAACCCCAGACTTAACCCCAACCCCAGACTTAACCCCAACCCCAGACTTAACCCCAACCCCAGACTTAACCCCAACCCCAGACTTAACCCCAACCCCAGACTTAACCCCAACCCCAGACTTAACCCCAACCCCAGACTTAACCCCAACCCCAGACTTAACCCCAACCCCAGACTTAACCCCAACCCCAGACTTAACCCCAACCCCAGACTTAACCCCAACCCCAGACTTAACCCCAACCCCAGACTTAACCCCAACCCCAGACTTAACCCCAACCCCAGACTTAACCCCAACCCCAGACTTAACCCCAACCCCAGACTTAACCCCAACCCCAGACTTAACCCCAACCCCAGACTTAACCCCAACCCCAGACTTAACCCCAACCCCAGACTTAACCCCAACCCCAGACTTAACCCCAACCCCAGACTTAACCCCAACCCCAGACTTAACCCCAACCCCAGACTTAACCCCAACCCCAGACTTAACCCCAACCCCTAACCCCAGACTTAACCCCAACCCCTAACCCCAGACTTAACCCCAACCCCTAACCCCAGACTTAACCCCAACCCCTAACCCCAGACTTAACCCCAACCCCTAACCCCAGACTTAACCCCAACCCCTAACCCCAGACTTAACCCCAACCCCTAACCCCAGACTTAACCCCAACCCCTAACCCCAGACTTAACCCCAACCCCTAACCCCAGACTTAACCCCAACCCCTAACCCCAGACTTAACCCCAACCCCTAACCCCAGACTTAACCCCAACCCCTAACCCCAGACTTAACCCCAACCCCTAACCCCAGACTTAACCCCAACCCCTAACCCCAGACTTAACCCCAACCCCTAACCCCAGACTTAACCCCAACCCCTAACCCCAGACTTAACCCCAACCCCTAACCCCAGACTTAACCCCAACCCCTAACCCCAGACTTAACCCCAACCCCTAACCCCAGACTTAACCCCAACCCCTAACCCCAGACTTAACCCCAACCCCTAACCCCAGACTTAACCCCAACCCCACCCCAGACTTAACCCCAGACTTAACCCCAGACTTAACCCCAGACTTAACCCCAGACTTAACCCCAGACTTAACCCCAGACTTAACCCCAGACTTAACCCCAGACTTAACCCCAGACTTAACCCCAGACTTAACCCCAGACTTAACCCCAGACTTAACCCCAGACTTAACCCCAGACTTAACCCCAGACTTAACCCCAGACTTAACCCCAGACTTAACCCCAGACTTAACCCCAGACTTAACCCCAGACTTAACCCCAGACTTAACCCCAGACTTAACCCCAGACTTAACCCCAGACTTAACCCCAGACTTAACCCCAGACTTAACCCCAGACTTAACCCCAGACTTAACCCCAGACTTAACCCCAGACTTAACCCCAGACTTAACCCCAGACTTAACCCCAGACTTAACCCCAGACTTAACCCCAGACTTAACCCCAGACTTAACCCCAGACTTAACCCCAGACTTAACCCCAGACTTAACCCCAGACTTAACCCCAGACTTAACCCCAGACTTAACCCCAGACTTAACCCCAGACTTAACCCCAGACTTAACCCCAGACTTAACCCCAGACTTAACCCCAGACTTAACCCCAGACTTAACCCCAGACTTAACCCCAGACTTAACCCCAGACTTAACCCCAGACTTAACCCCAGACTTAACCCCAGACTTAACCCCAGACTTAACCCCAGACTTAACCCCAGACTTAACCCCAGACTTAACCCCAGACTTAACCCCAGACTTAACCCCAGACTTAACCCCAGACTTAACCCCAGACTTAACCCCAGACTTAACCCCAGACTTAACCCCAGACTTAACCCCAGACTTAACCCCAGACTTAACCCCAGACTTAACCCCAGACTTAACCCCAGACTTAACCCCAGACTTAACCCCAGACTTAACCCCAGACTTAACCCCAGACTTAACCCCAGACTTAACCCCAGACTTAACCCCAGACTTAACCCCAGACTTAACCCCAGACTTAACCCCAGACTTAACCCCAGACTTAACCCCAGACTTAACCCCAGACTTAACCCCAGACTTAACCCCAGACTTAACCCCAGACTTAACCCCAGACTTAACCCCAGACTTAACCCCAGACTTAACCCCAGACTTAACCCCAGACTTAACCCCAGACTTAACCCCAGACTTAACCCCAGACTTAACCCCAGACTTAACCCCAGACTTAACCCCAGACTTAACCCCAGACTTAACCCCAGACTTAACCCCAGACTTAACCCCAGACTTAACCCCAGACTTAACCCCAGACTTAACCCCAGACTTAACCCCAGACTTAACCCCAGACTTAACCCCAGACTTAACCCCAGACTTAACCCCAGACTTAACCCCAGACTTAACCCCAGACTTAACCCCAGACTTAACCCCAGACTTAACCCCAGACTTAACCCCAGACTTAACCCCAGACTTAACCCCAGACTTAACCCCAGACTTAACCCCAGACTTAACCCCAGACTTAACCCCAGACTTAACCCCAGACTTAACCCCAGACTTAACCCCAGACTTAACCCCAGACTTAACCCCAGACTTAACCCCAGACTTAACCCCAGACTTAACCCCAGACTTAACCCCAGACTTAACCCCAGACTTAACCCCAGACTTAACCCCAGACTTAACCCCAGACTTAACCCCAGACTTAACCCCAGACTTAACCCCAGACTTAACCCCAGACTTAACCCCAGACTTAACCCCAGACTTAACCCCAGACTTAACCCCAGACTTAACCCCAGACTTAACCCCAGACTTAACCCCAGACTTAACCCCAGACTTAACCCCAGACTTAACCCCAGACTTAACCCCAGACTTAACCCCAGACTTAACCCCAGACTTAACCCCAGACTTAACCCCAGACTTAACCCCAGACTTAACCCCAGACTTAACCCCAGACTTAACCCCAGACTTAACCCCAGACTTAACCCCAGACTTAACCCCAGACTTAACCCCAGACTTAACCCCAGACTTAACCCCAGACTTAACCCCAGACTTAACCCCAGACTTAACCCCAGACTTAACCCCAGACTTAACCCCAGACTTAACCCCAGACTTAACCCCAGACTTAACCCCAGACTTAACCCCAGACTTAACCCCAGACTTAACCCCAGACTTAACCCCAGACTTAACCCCAGACTTAACCCCAGACTTAACCCCAGACTTAACCCCAGACTTAACCCCAGACTTAACCCCAGACTTAACCCCAGACTTAACCCCAGACTTAACCCCAGACTTAACCCCAGACTTAACCCCAGACTTAACCCCAGACTTAACCCCAGACTTAACCCCAGACTTAACCCCAGACTTAACCCCAGACTTAACCCCAGACTTAACCCCAGACTTAACCCCAGACTTAACCCCAGACTTAACCCCAGACTTAACCCCAGACTTAACCCCAGACTTAACCCCAGACTTAACCCCAGACTTAACCCCAGACTTAACCCCAGACTTAACCCCAGACTTAACCCCAGACTTAACCCCAGACTTAACCCCAGACTTAACCCCAGACTTAACCCCAGACTTAACCCCAGACTTAACCCCAGACTTAACCCCAGACTTAACCCCAGACTTAACCCCAGACTTAACCCCAGACTTAACCCCAGACTTAACCCCAGACTTAACCCCAGACTTAACCCCAGACTTAACCCCAGACTTAACCCCAGACTTAACCCCAGACTTAACCCCAGACTTAACCCCAGACTTAACCCCAGACTTAACCCCAGA
This sequence comes from Cololabis saira, assembly GCF_033807715.1. NCBI lineage: Eukaryota > Metazoa > Chordata > Actinopteri > Beloniformes > Belonidae > Cololabis > Cololabis saira. Next base: position 3,970 of record NW_026906292.1, on the reverse strand, counting down.
CTTAACCCCAGACTTAACCCCAGACTTAACCCCAGACTTAACCCCAGACTTAACCCCAGACTTAACCCCAGACTTAACCCCAGACTTAACCCCAGACTTAACCCCAGACTTAACCCCAGACTTAACCCCAGACTTAACCCCAGACTTAACCCCAGACTTAACCCCAGACTTAACCCCAGACTTAACCCCAGACTTAACCCCAGACTTAACCCCAGACTTAACCCCAGACTTAACCCCAGACTTAACCCCAGACTTAACCCCAGACTTAACCCCAGACTTAACCCCAGACTTAACCCCAGACTTAACCCCAGACTTAACCCCAGACTTAACCCCAGACTTAACCCCAGACTTAACCCCAGACTTAACCCCAGACTTAACCCCAGACTTAACCCCAGACTTAACCCCAGACTTAACCCCAGACTTAACCCCAGACTTAACCCCAGACTTAACCCCAGACTTAACCCCAGACTTAACCCCAGACTTAACCCCAGACTTAACCCCAGACTTAACCCCAGACTTAACCCCAGACTTAACCCCAGACTTAACCCCAGACTTAACCCCAGACTTAACCCCAGACTTAACCCCAGACTTAACCCCAGACTTAACCCCAGACTTAACCCCAGACTTAACCCCAGACTTAACCCCAGACTTAACCCCAGACTTAACCCCAGACTTAACCCCAGACTTAACCCCAGACTTAACCCCAGACTTAACCCCAGACTTAACCCCAGACTTAACCCCAGACTTAACCCCAGACTTAACCCCAGACTTAACCCCAGACTTAACCCCAGACTTAACCCCAGACTTAACCCCAGACTTAACCCCAGACTTAACCCCAGACTTAACCCCAGACTTAACCCCAGACTTAACCCCAGACTTAACCCCAGACTTAACCCCAGACTTAACCCCAGACTTAACCCCAGACTTAACCCCAGACTTAACCCCAGACTTAACCCCAGACTTAACCCCAGACTTAACCCCAGACTTAACCCCAGACTTAACCCCAGACTTAACCCCAGACTTAACCCCAGACTTAACCCCAGACTTAACCCCAGACTTAACCCCAGACTTAACCCCAGACTTAACCCCAGACTTAACCCCAGACTTAACCCCAGACTTAACCCCAGACTTAACCCCAGACTTAACCCCAGACTTAACCCCAGACTTAACCCCAGACTTAACCCCAGACTTAACCCCAGACTTAACCCCAGACTTAACCCCAGACTTAACCCCAGACTTAACCCCAGACTTAACCCCAGACTTAACCCCAGACTTAACCCCAGACTTAACCCCAGACTTAACCCCAGACTTAACCCCAGACTTAACCCCAGACTTAACCCCAGACTTAACCCCAGACTTAACCCCAGACTTAACCCCAGACTTAACCCCAGACTTAACCCCAGACTTAACCCCAGACTTAACCCCAGACTTAACCCCAGACTTAACCCCAGACTTAACCCCAGACTTAACCCCAGACTTAACCCCAGACTTAACCCCAGACTTAACCCCAGACTTAACCCCAGACTTAACCCCAGACTTAACCCCAGACTTAACCCCAGACTTAACCCCAGACTTAACCCCAGACTTAACCCCAGACTTAACCCCAGACTTAACCCCAGACTTAACCCCAGACTTAACCCCAGACTTAACCCCAGACTTAACCCCAGACTTAACCCCAGACTTAACCCCAGACTTAACCCCAGACTTAACCCCAGACTTAACCCCAGACTTAACCCCAGACTTAACCCCAGACTTAACCCCAGACTTAACCCCAGACTTAACCCCAGACTTAACCCCAGACTTAACCCCAGACTTAACCCCAGACTTAACCCCAGACTTAACCCCAGACTTAACCCCAGACTTAACCCCAGACTTAACCCCAGACTTAACCCCAGACTTAACCCCAGACTTAACCCCAGACTTAACCCCAGACTTAACCCCAGACTTAACCCCAGACTTAACCCCAGACTTAACCCCAGACTTAACCCCAGACTTAACCCCAGACTTAACCCCAGACTTAACCCCAGACTTAACCCCAGACTTAACCCCAGACTTAACCCCAGACTTAACCCCAGACTTAACCCCAGACTTAACCCCAGACTTAACCCCAGACTTAACCCCAGACTTAACCCCAGACTTAACCCCAGACTTAACCCCAGACTTAACCCCAGACTTAACCCCAGACTTAACCCCAGACTTAACCCCAGACTTAACCCCAGACTTAACCCCAGACTTAACCCCAGACTTAACCCCAGACTTAACCCCAGACTTAACCCCAGACTTAACCCCAGACTTAACCCCAGACTTAACCCCAGACTTAACCCCAGACTTAACCCCAGACTTAACCCCAGACTTAACCCCAGACTTAACCCCAGACTTAACCCCAGACTTAACCCCAGACTTAACCCCAGACTTAACCCCAGACTTAACCCCAGACTTAACCCCAGACTTAACCCCAGACTTAACCCCAGACTTAACCCCAGACTTAACCCCAGACTTAACCCCAGACTTAACCCCAGACTTAACCCCAGACTTAACCCCAGACTTAACCCCAGACTTAACCCCAGACTTAACCCCAGACTTAACCCCAGACTTAACCCCAGACTTAACCCCAGACTTAACCCCAGACTTAACCCCAGACTTAACCCCAGACTTAACCCCAGACTTAACCCCAGACTTAACCCCAGACTTAACCCCAGACTTAACCCCAGACTTAACCCCAGACTTAACCCCAGACTTAACCCCAGACTTAACCCCAGACTTAACCCCAGACTTAACCCCAGACTTAACCCCAGACTTAACCCCAGACTTAACCCCAGACTTAACCCCAGACTTAACCCCAGACTTAACCCCAGACTTAACCCCAGACTTAACCCCAGACTTAACCCCAGACTTAACCCCAGACTTAACCCCAGACTTAACCCCAGACTTAACCCCAGACTTAACCCCAGACTTAACCCCAGACTTAACCCCAGACTTAACCCCAGACTTAACCCCAGACTTAACCCCAGACTTAACCCCAGACTTAACCCCAGACTTAACCCCAGACTTAACCCCAGACTTAACCCCAGACTTAACCCCAGACTTAACCCCAGACTTAACCCCAGACTTAACCCCAGACTTAACCCCAGACTTAACCCCAGACTTAACCCCAGACTTAACCCCAGACTTAACCCCAGACTTAACCCCAGACTTAACCCCAGACTTAACCCCAGACTTAACCCCAGACTTAACCCCAGACTTAACCCCAGACTTAACCCCAGACTTAACCCCAGACTTAACCCCAGACTTAACCCCAGACTTAACCCCAGACTTAACCCCAGACTTAACCCCAGACTTAACCCCAGACTTAACCCCAGACTTAACCCCAGACTTAACCCCAGACTTAACCCCAGACTTAACCCCAGACTTAACCCCAGACTTAACCCCAGACTTAACCCCAGACTTAACCCCAGACTTAACCCCAGACTTAACCCCAGACTTAACCCCAGACTTAACCCCAGACTTAACCCCAGACTTAACCCCACAATTTTTTTTTTTTAAGGGGCCCCCCCGGGAGAGCATAGGACCAGCCGCAGCGAGCTGCTGCCTTCCCAGCCATCCCAGGTCGTTACGGCCCCCCGTGCCCCGGTGCTCCACCAGGCACCGACAGGACCAGCCGCAGCGAGCTGCTGCCTTCCCAGCCATCCCAGGTCGTTACGGCCCCCCGTGCCCCAGTGCTTCACCAGGCACCGACAGGACCAGCTACAGCGAGCTGCTGCCTTCCCATCAGTCCCCAGCTGGGTAGAGACCTGGACCAGCCCCAGCGAGCTGCTGCCTTCCGGACTCCCCCAAAGCACCACTCAGGACCGTAAGAGCAACTCCATTGTTCCATATATTGCAAAACTCCAGTATTCTTGGGGAGAACTTGGATACTCACCAAAGTGGGTCTGGTATCTCCGACCTTCAGGTAAGGTTGTTTCGGGAGGGG
>NW_026906291.1:0-86945 GCF_033807715.1 Cololabis saira | reverse complement strand
TTACAGAGCTAGGAACCTTCTAGAACCTTCTGTTCCTGCTGCTGAACCTAGGTGATGACGTCACCAGAGGGGGCGGGGCCAGAGGGAGGGGGAAAAAATCAAGAAAAATACAGGGAAAAGAGAAGGAAAAAAGGAAAAAAAGAGGAAAAGAAGGGAAAAAAAGAGGAAAACAAGAGAAAAAAAGAGGAAAAAAGGAGAAAAAGAAGAAAAAAAAGGAAAAAAGAGGAAGAAAAGATGAAAAAAAGAGGAAAAAATTGGAAAAAAGAGGAAAATAAGGAGGAAAAAAGTTGAAAAGAGAGGAAATAATAGGATAAAAAAGAGGGAAAAAAAGAGGAGAAAAAATAGAAAAAAGAGGAGGAAAAAGGAGGAAAAAGAGAAGAAGAAAAAAGGAAAAAAGGAGGAAAAGAGGAAGAAAAAAAGAGGAAAAAAAGTTGAAAAGAGAGGAAAAAAGAGGAAAAAAAGAGGAGAAAAAAGAGAAAAAAAGAGGAAAAAGAGAAGAAAAAAAGGAAAAAGGGAGGAAAAGAGGGAAAAAAGGGAAGAAAAGAGGAAAAAAGAGGAAAAAAATAAGAAAAAAGAGGAAAAGAAAGGGAAAAAAAGAGGAAAACAAGAGAAAAACGAGGAAAAAAGAGGAGAAAAAAGAGAAAAAAAGAGGAAAAAGAGAAGAAAAAAAGGAAAAAAGGAGGAAAAAAGGGTAAAAAAGGGAAGAAAAGAGGAAAAAAAGAGGAAAAGAAAGGGAAAAAGAAGAAAAAAAAGGAAAAAAGAGGAAGAAAAGATGAAAAAAAGAGGAAAAAATTGGAAAAAAGAGGAAAATAAGGAGGAAAAAAAGTTGAAAAGAGAGGAAATAATAGGATAAAAAAGAGGGAAAAAAGAGGATAAAAAAGAGGAGGAAAAAGGAGGAAAAAGAGAAGAAGAAAAAAGGAAAAAAAAGGAAAAGAGGAAGAAAAAAAGAGGAAAAAAAGTTGAAAAGAGAGGAAAAAAGAGGAAAAAAAGAGGAGAAAAAAGATAAAAAAAGAGGAAAAAGAGAAGAAAAAAAGGAAAAAGGGAGGAAAAGAGGGAAAAAGGGAAGAAAAGAGGAAAAAAGAGGAAAAAAAATAAGAAAAAAGAGGAAAAGAAAGGGAAAAAAAGAGGAAAACAAGAGAAAAAAGGAAAAAAGAGGAAAAAAAGAGGAAAAGAAGGGAAAAAAAGAGGAAAACAAGAGAAAAAAAGAGGAAAAAAGGAGAAAAAGAAGAAAAAAAAGGAAAAAAGAGGAAGAAAAGATGAAAAAAAGAGGAAAAAATTGGAAAAAAGAGGAAAATAAGGAGGAAAAAAGTTGAAAAGAGAGGAAATAATAGGATAAAAAAGAGGGAAAAAAAGAGGAGAAAAAATAGAAAAGAGAGGAGGAAAAAGGAGGAAAAAGAGAAGAAGAAAAAAGGAAAAAAGTAGGAAAAGAGGAAGAAAAAAAGAGGAAAAAAAGTTGAAAAGAGAGGAAAAAAGAGGAAAAAAAGAGGAGAAAAAAGAGAAAAAAAGAGGAAAAATAGAAGAAAAAAAGGAAAAAGGGAGGAAAAGAGGGAAAAAAGGGAAGAAAAGAGGAAAAAAGAGGAAAAAAATAAGAAAAAAGAGGAAAAGAAAGGGAAAAAAAGAGGAAAACAAGAGAAAAACGAGGAAAAAAGAGGAGAAAAAAGAGAAAAAAAAGGGAAGAAAAGAGGAAAAAAGAGGAAAAAAAGAGGAAAAGAAAGGGAAAAAGAAGAAAAAAAAGGAAAAAAGAGGAAGAAAAGATGAAAAAAAGAGGAAAAAATTGGAAAAAAGAGGAAAATAAGGAGGAAAAAAAGTTGAAAAGAGAGGAAATAATAGGATAAAAAAGAGGGAAAAAAGAGGATAAAAAAGAGGAGGAAAAAGAAGAAAAAAGAGGAAAAAAGAGGAGAAAAAGAAGAAGAAAAAGGAAAAAAGAAGAATAAAAGCTGAAAAGAGGAAAAAAATAGGAAAAAAGGAGAAAAAAGAGAAAAAAAGAGGAAAAAGAGAAGAAAAAAAAGGAAAAAAGGAGGAAAAAAAGTTGAAAAGACAGGAAAAATAGGAGAAAAAGAGGAGAAAAAAAGAGAAAAAGAGGAAAAAAGAGGAAAAAGAGAAGAAAAGAGGAAAAAAGAGGAAAAAAAAGAAGAAAAAAAAGAAAAAAGAGGAAAAAAGGAGGAAAAAAAGAGGAAAAAAAGTTGAAAAGAGAGGAAATAATAGGATAAAAAAGAGGGAAAAAAAGGAGAAAAAAGAGAAAAAAAGAGGAAAAAAGAGGAAAAAGAGAAGAAAAGAAGGATGAAAAGAGGAAAAAAAGAGGAAAAAAGGGAAGAAAAGAGGAAAAAAGAGGAAAAAAAGAAGAAAAAAAGGAAAAAACAGAAAAAAGAGGAAAATAGGAGGAGGAGGAGGAAGAAGAGGAGGAAGAAGAGGAGGAGGAGAAGGAGGAAGGGAAGGAAGAGGAGGAGGAGAAGGAGGAAGGGAAGGAAGAGGAGGAAGAGGAACTTCTCGAAATTTTGCCTTTTTTCTTGAAATTTCGCTGTTTTTCCACCTTTTTTTCTTTCATTTTTTCCCCTTTTTCCTTTTTCCTCTCTCTTTTTTCCCTCTTGTAATGATTTTGGTCCTGATTTTTCTCCTCCCTCGCCCAGATCCAGCTCAGCTGGTATCAGCCACTCTGAGAGTCTACAGAGGTTACCTTACCCTAACCCTAACCCTTACAGAGCTAGGAACCTTCTAGAACCTTCTGTTCCTGCTGCTGAACCTAGGTGATGACGTCACCAGAGGGGGCGGGGCCAGGGCTGGAGGGGGCGGGGCCAGAGGGAGGGGAAAAAAATCAAGAAAAATACAGGAAAAAGAGAAGGAAAAAAAAGAAGGAAAAAAAGAGGAAAAGAAGGGAAAAAAAGAGGAAAACAAGATAAAAAAAGAGGAAAAAAGGAGAAAAAGAAGAAAAAAAAGGAAAAAAGAGGAAGAAAAGATGAAAAAAAGAGGAAAAAATTGGAAAAAAGAGGAAAATAAGGAGGAAAAAAAGTTGAAAAGAGAGGAAATAATAGGATAAAAAAGAGGAAAAAAAAGAGGAGAAAAAAGAGAAAAAGAGGAAAAAGAGAAGAAAAAAAGGAAAAAAGGAGGAAAAAAGGGAAAAAAGGGAAGAAAAGAGGAAAAAAGAGGAAAAAAAGAAAAAAGAGGAAAAGAAAGGGAAAAAAAGAGGAAAACAAGAGAAAAAAGAGGAAAAAAGAGGAAAAAAAGAGGAGAAAAAAGAGAGAAAAAAGAGGAAAAAGAGAAGAAAAAAAGGAAAAAAGGAGGAAAAAAGGGAAAAAAAGGGAAGAAAAGAGGAAAAAAGAGGAAAAAAGAAGAAAAAAGAGGAAAAGAAAGGGAAAAAAAGAGGAAAACAAGAGAAAAAAGAGGAAAAAAGAGGAGAAAAAGAAGAAGAAAAAGGAAAAAAGAAGAATAAAAGCTGAAAAGAGGAAAAAATAGGAAAAAAAGGAGGAAAAAAGGAAGAAAAAAAGAGGAAAAAAGAGGAAAAAAAGAGGAGAAAAAAGAGAAAAAAAGAGGAAAAAGAGAAGAAAAAAAGGAAAAGAGGAAAAAAGGGAAAAAAGGGAAGAAAAGAGGAAAAAAGAGGAAAAAAAGAAAAAAGAGGAAAAGAAAGGGAAAAAAAGAGGAAAACAAGAGAAAAAAGAGGAAAAAAGAGGAAAAAGAGAAGAAAAAAAGGAAAAAAGGAGGAAAAAAGGGAAAAAAAGGGAAGAAAAGAGGAAAAAAGAGGAAAAAAGAAGAAAAAAGAGGAAAAGAAAGGGAAAAAAAGAGGAAAACAAGAGAAAAAAGAGGAAAAAAGAGGAAAAAAAGGAGAAAAAAGAGAAAAAAAAGAGGAAAAAGAGAAGAAAAAAGGAAAAAGGGAGGAAAAGAAAGGGAAAAAGGGAAGAAAAGAGGAAAAAAGAGGAAAAAAATAAGAAAAAAGAGGAAAAGAAAGGGAAAAAAAGAGGAAAACAAGAGAAAAAAGAGGAAAAAAGAGGAAAAAAGAGGAAAATGAGGAAAAAAAGTTGAAAAGAGAGGAAATAATAGGATAAAAAAGAGGGAAAAAAAGAGGAGAAAAAAGAGAAAAAAGAGGAGGAAAAAGGAGGAAAAAGAGAAGAAGAAAAAAGGAAAAAAGGAGGAAAAGAGGAAGAAAAAAAGAGGAAAAAAAGTTGAAAAGAGAGGAAAAAAGATGAAAAAAAGAGGAGAAAAAAGAGAAAACAAGAGGAAAAAGAGAAGAAAAAAGGAAAAAGGGAGGAAAAGAGGGAAAAAGGGAAGAAAAGAGGAAAAAAGAGGAAAAAAATAAGAAAAAAGAGGAAAAGAAAGGGAAAAAAAGAGGAAAACAAGAGAAAAAAGAGGAAAAAAGAGGAAAAAAAGAGGAGAAAAAAGAGAAAAAAAAGAGGAAAAAGAGAAGAAAAAAAGGAAAAAAGGAGGAAAAAAGGGAAAAAAAGGGAAGAAAAGAGGAAAAAAGAGGAAAAAAGAAGAAAAAAGAGGAAAAGAAAGGGAAAAAAAGAGGAAAACAAGAGAAAAAAGAGGAAAAAAGAGGAAAAAAAGTTGAAAAGAGAGGAAAAAAGAGGAAAAAAAGGAGAAAAAAGAGAAAAAAAAGAGGAAAAAGAGAAGAAAAAAAAAGGAAAAAAGGAGGAAAAAAAGTTGAAAAGACAGGAAAAATAGGAGAAAAAGAGGAGAAAAAAGAGGAGAAAAAGAGAGAAAAAGAGGAAAAAAGAGGAAAAAGAGAAGAAAAGAGGAAAAAAGAGGAAAAAAAAGAAGAAAAAAAAGAAAAAAGAGGAAAAAAGGAGGAAAAAAAGAGGAAAAAAAGTTGAAAAGAGAGGAAATAATAGGATAAAAAAGAGGAAAAAAAAGGAGAAAAAAGAGAAAAAAAGAGGAAAAAAGAGGAAAAAGAGAAGAAAAGAAGGATGAAAAGAGGAAAAAAGAGGAAAAAAAGAAGAAAAAAAGGAAAAAACAGAAAAAAGAGGAAAATAGGAGGAAGAAGAGGAGGAAGAAGAGGAGGAGGAGAAGGAGGAAGGGAAGGAAGAGGAGGAGGAGAAGGAGGAAGGGAAGGAAGAGGAGGAAGAGGAACTTCTCGAAATTTTGCCTTTTTTCTTGAAATTTCGCTGTTTTTCCACCTTTTTTTCTTTCTTTTTTTCCCCTTTTTCCTTTTTCCTCTCTCTTTTTTCCCTCTTGTAATGATTTTGGTCCTGATTTTTCTCCTCCCTCGCCCAGATCCAGCTCAGCTGGTATCAGCCACTCTGAGAGTCTACAGAGGTTACCTTACCCTAACCATAACCCTTACAGAGCTAGGAACCTTCTAGAACCTTCTGTTCCTGCTGCTGAACCTAGGTGATGACGTCACCAGAGGGGGCGGGGCCAGAGGGAGGGGAAAAAAATCAAGAAAAATACAGGGAAAAGAGAAGGAAAAAAAAGAAGGAAAAAAAGAGGAAAAGAAGGGGAAAAAAGAGGAAAACAAGAGAAAAAAAGAGGAAAAAAGGAGAAAAAGAAGAAAAAAAAAAGGAAAAAAGAGGAAGAAAAGATGAAAAAAAGAGGAAAAAATTGGAAAAAAGAGGAAAATAAGGAGGAAAAAAAGTTGAAAAGAGAGGAAATAATAGGATAAAAAAGAGGAAAAAAAAGAGGAGAAAAAAGAGAAAAAAGAGGAAAAAAGAGGAAAAAGAGGAGGAAAAAAGAGGAAAAAGAGAAGAAGAAAAAAGGAAAAAAGGAGGAAAAGAGGAAAAAAAGGGAAGAAAAGAGGAAAAAAGGAGAAAAAGAAGAAAAAAAGGAAAAAAGAGGAAGAAAATATGAAAAAAAGAGGAAAAAATTGGAAAAAAGAGGAAAAAAAGAGGAAAAAAAGTTGAAAAGAGAGGAAATAATAGGATAAAAAAGAGGAAAAAAGGGAAAAAAGAGGAACAAATTGGAAAAAAGGAGAAAAAAGGGGGAAAAAGGAAAAAAAATAGGAAAAAATAGTAAAAAAAGAAGAAAATTAAGGAAAAAACAGAAAAAAGAGGAAAAAAGGAGGAGGAGGAGGAGGAGGAGGAGGAGGAGGAGGAGGAGGAGGAGGAGGAGGAGGAATTTCTCAAAATTTTGCCTTTTTTCTTGAAATTTCGCCTTTTTTTCTTTCTTTTTTTTTCCTTTTTTCCTTTTTCCTCTCTCTTTTTCCCTCTTGTAATGATTTTGGTCCTGATTTTTTTTCCTCCCTCGCCCAGATCCAGCTCAGCTGGTATCAGCCACTCTGAGAGTCTACAGAGGTTACCTTACCCTAACCCTAACCCTTACAGAGCTAGGAACCTTCTAGAACCTTCTGTTCCTGCTGCTGAACCTAGGTGATGACGTCACCAGAGGGGGCGGGGCCAGAGGGAGGGGAAAAAAATCAAGAAAAATACAGGGAAAAGAGAAGGAAAAAAAAGAAGGAAAAAAAGAGGAAAAGAAGGGAAAAAAAGAGGAAAACAAGAGAAAAAAGGAGAAAAAGAAGAAAAAAAAGGAAAAAAGAGGAAGAAAAGATGAAAAAAAGAGGAAAAAATTGGAAAAAAGAGGAAAATAAGGAGGAAAAAAAGTTGAAAAGAGAGGAAATAATAGGATAAAAAAGAGGGAAAAAAAGAGGAGAAAAAAGAGAAAAAAGAGGAGGAAAAAGGGGGAAAAAGAGAAGAAGAAAAAAGGAAAAAAGGAGGAAAAGAGGAAGAAAAAAAGAGGAAAAAAAGTTGAAAAGAGAGGAAAAAAGAGGAAAAAAAGAGGAGAAAAAAGAGAAAAAAAGAGGAAAAAGAGAAGAAAAAAAGGAAAAAGGGAGGAAAAGAGGGAAAAAAGGGAAGAAAAGAGGAAAAGAAAGGGAAAAAAAGAGGAAAACAAGAGAAAAAACAGGAAAAAAGAGGAAAAAAAGAGGAGAAAAAAGAGAAAAAAAGAGGAAAAAGAGAAGAAAAAAAGGAAAAAAGGAGGAAAAAAGGGAAAAAAAAGGGAAGAAAAGAGGAAAAAAGAGGAAAAAAGAAGAAAAAAGAGGAAAAGAAAGGGAAAAAAAGAGGAAAACAAGAGAAAAAAGAGGAAAAAAGAGGAAAAAAAGAGGAGAAAAAAGAGAAAAAAAGAGGAAAAAGAGAAGAAAAAAAATGAAAAAAGGAGGAAAAAAGAGGAAAATAAGGAGGAAAAAAAGTTGAAAAGAGAGGAAATAATAGGATAAAAAAGAGGGAAAAAAAGAGGAGAAAAAAGAGAAAAAAGAGGAGGAAAAAGGAGGAAAAAGAGAAGAAGAAAAAAGGAAAAAAGGAGGAAAAGAGGAAGAAAAAAAGAGGAAAAAAAGTTGAAAAGAGAGGAAAAAAGAGGAAAAAAAGAGGAGAAAAAAGAGAAAAAAAGAGGAAAAAGAGAAGAAAAAAAGGAAAAAGGGAGGAAAAGAGGGAAAAAGGGAAGAAAAGAGGAAAAAAGAGGAAAAAAATAAGAAAAAAGAGGAAAAGAAAGGGAAAAAAAAAGGAAAACAAGAGAAAAAAGAGGAAAAAAGAGGAAAAAAAGGAGAAAAAAGAGAAAAAAAAGAGGAAAAAGAGAAAAAAAAAGGAAAAAGGGAGGAAAAGAGGGAAAAAAGGGAAGAAAAGAGGAAAAAAGAGGAAAAAAGAAGAATAAAAGCTGAAAAGAGGAAAAAATAGGAAAAAAGGAGGAAAAAAGGAAGAAAAAAAGAGGAAAAAAAGTTGAAAAGAGAGGAAAAAAGAGGAAAAAAGGAGAAAAAAGAGAAAAAAAGAGGAAAAAGAGAAGAAAAAAAAGGAAAAAAGGAGGAAAAAAGTTGAAAAGACAGGAAAAATAGGAGAAAAAGAGGAGAAAAAAGAGGAGGAAAAAAGAGGAAAAAGAGAAGAAAAGAGGAAAAAAGAGGAAAAAAAGAAGAAAAAAAAGAAAAAAGAGGAAAAAAGGAGGAAAAAAAGAGGAAAAAAAGTTGAAAAGAGAGGAAATAATAGGATAAAAAAGAGGAAGAAAAAGGAGAAAAAAGAGAAAAAAAGAGGAAAAAAGAGGAAAAAGAGAAGAAAAGAAGGATGAAAAGAGGAAAAAAGAGGAAAAAAGGGAAGAAAAGAGGAAAAAAGAGGAAAAAAAGAAGAAAAAAAGGAAAAAAGAGGAAAATAGGAGGAGGAGGAGGAGGAGGAGGAAGAAGAGGAGGAAGAAGAGGAGGAGGAGAAGGAGGAAGGGAAGGAAGAGGAACTTCTCGAAATTTTGCCTTTTTTCTTGAAATTTCGCTGTTTTTCCACCTTTTTTTCTTTCTTTTTTTTCCCCTTTTTCCTTTTTCCTCTCTCTTTTTCCCTCTTGTAATGATTTTGGTCCTGATTTTTTTTCCTCCCTCGCCCAGATCCAGCTCAGCTGGTATCAGCCACTCTGAGACCCCGTCCACACGTAGCCGGATATCTGCGGATATCTGCTAAACCGGAGATATTTTCCTCCGTTTTGACCTGTCATCCACACGAAAACGCAAATAAACGAAGGTTTAAAAAAACTCCGGGCAAAGTGAAGATTTTTGAAAACTCCGTTTATGTAGATGCGTGTGGACACACATAACCGGAGATTTGCGTTTTCGAACGTCACATTATGCGCCAAAACAACAACAAATCTGCTCTGACGTGCGACTTTTGTTTACTATAGAAATACAGATGATCCAGCATCTGTTCTCCAAGCCATTTATTAAATAAATGGTCTCTGCTCTTGACCGGCCGCTTACTGCGTTACACCGACACAGAGGGCTCCGCGGAGCCGCGGAGGCTGAACCTCCGCGGAGGTTCCGCGGAGGCTCCCCCGGAGCCCCGGAGCGGCGGAGCGGCGGAGCCCGCGGAGCTTCCCCGGGAGCCGCAGATTATCTACAGGTTAGAATGCTTATGAATGTGTTCGAAAACGCAGATCTTCGGTTACGTGTGGATGCAAATTTTTTTATAAACGGAGGGGGGAAATATTCGTTTTTAAAAATACCCGGCTACGTGTGGACGGGGTCTGAGAGTCTACAGAGGTTACCTTACCCTAACCCTAACCCTTACAGAGCTAGGAACCTTCTAGAACCTTCTGTTCCTGCTGCTGAACCTAGGTGATGACGTCACCAGAGGGGGCGGGGCCAGGGCTGGAGGGGGCGGGGCCAGAGGGAGGGGAAAAAAATCAAGAAAAATACAGGAAAAAGAGAAGGAAAAAAGGAAAAAAAGAGGAAAAGAAGGGAAAAAAAGAGGAAAACAAGATAAAAAAAGAGGAAAAAAGGAGAAAAAGAAGAAAAAAAAGTAAAAAAGAGGAAGAGAAGATGAAAAAAATAGAAAAAAATTGGAAAAAAGAGGAAAATAAGGAGGAAAAAAAAGTTGAAAAGAGAGGAAATAATAGGATAAAAAAGAGGAAAAAAAGGAGAAAAAAGAGAAAAAAGTGGAAAAAGGAGGAAAAAAGAGGAAAAAGAGAAGGAAAAAAGGAGGAAAAGAGGAAAAAAAGGGAAGAAAAGAGGAAAAAAGAGGAAAAAGAAGAAAAAAGAGGAAAAGAAAGGGAAAAAAAGAGGAAAACAAGAGAAAAAATAGGAAAAAAGAGGAGAAAAAGAAGAAGAAAAAGGAAAAAAGAGGAAAAAAGAGGAATAAAAGATGAAAAAATAGGAAAAAAGGAGGAAAAAAGGAAGAAAAAAGAGGAAAAAAAGTTGAAAAGAGAGGAAAAAAGAGGAAAAAAAGAGGAGAAAAAAGAGAAAAAAAGAGGAAAAAGAGAAGAAAAAAAGGAAAAAAGGAGGAAAAGAGCAAAAAAAGGGAAGAAAAGAAGAAAAAAAGGAAAAAACAGAAAAAAGAGGAAAATAGGAGGAGGAGGAGGAAGAAGAGGAGGAAGAAGAGGAGGAGGAGAAGGAGGAAGGGAAGGAAAAGGAGGAGGAGAAGGAGGAAGGGAAGGAAGAGGAGGAAGAGGAACTTCTCGAAATTTTGCCTTTTTTCTTGAAATTTCGTTGTTTTTCCACCTTCTTTTCTTTCTTTTTTTCCCCCTTTTTCCTTTTTCCTCTCTCTTTTTCCCTCTTGTAATGATTTTGGTCCTGATTTTTTTCCTCCCTCGCCCAGATCCAGCTCAGCTGGTATCAGCCACTCTGAGAGTCTACAGAGGTTACCTTACCCTAACCCTAACCCTTACAGAGCTAGGAACCTTCTAGAACCTTCTGTTCCTGCTGCTGAACCTAGGTGATGACGTCACCAGAGGGGGCGGGGCCAGGGGGAGGGGAAAAAAATCAAGAAAAATACAGGGAAAAGAGAAGGAAAAAAAAGAAGGAAAAAAGGAAAAAAAGAGGAAAAGAAGGGAAAAAAAGAGGAAAACAAGAGAAAAAAAGAGGAAAAAAGGAGAAAAAGAAGAAAAAAAAGGAAAAAAGAGGAAGAAAAGATGAAAAAAAGAGGAAAAAATTGGAAAAAAGAGGAAAATAAGGAGGAAAAAAAGTTGAAAAGAGAGGAAATAATAGGATAAAAAAGAGGAAAAAAAAGGAGAAAAAAGAGAAAAAAGAGAAAAAAGAGGAAAAAGAGGAGGAAAAAAGAGGAAAAAGAGAAGAAAAAAGGAAAAAAGGAGGAAAAGAGGAAAAAAAGGGAAGAAAAGAGGAAAAAAGGAGAAAAAGAAGAAAAAAAGGAAAAAAAGAGGAAGAAAATATGAAAAAAAGAGGAAAAAAGGAGGAAAAGAAGAAAAAAAGTTGAAAAGAGAGGAAATAATAGGATAAAAAAGAGGAAAAAAGGGAAAAAAGAGGAAAAAATTGGAAAAAAGGAGAAAAAAGGGGGAAAAAGGAAAAAAAATAGGAAAAAATAGGAAAAAAAGAAGAAAATTAAGGAAAAAACAGAAAAAAAGAGGAAAAAAGGAGGAAGAGGAGGAGGAGGAGGAGGAGGAGGAGGAGGAGGAGGAGGAGGAATTTCTCAAAATTTTGCCTTTTTTCTTGAAATTTCGCCTTTTTTTCTTTCTTTTTTTTTCCTTTTTTCTTTTTCCTCTCTCTTTTTCCCTCTTGTAATGATTTTGGTCCTGATTTTTTTTCCTCCCTCGCCCAGATCCAGCTCAGCTGGTATCAGCCACTCTGAGAGTCTACAGAGGTTACCTTACCCTAACCCTAACCCTTACAGAGCTAGGAACCTTCTAGAACCTTCTGTTCCTGCTGCTGAACCTAGGTGATGACGTCACCAGAGGGGGCGGGGCCAGAGGGAGGGGGAAAAAATCAAGAAAAATACAGGGAAAAGAGAAGGAAAAAAAAGAAGGAAAAAAAGAGGAAAAGAAGGGAAAAAAAGAGGAAAACAAGAGAAAAAAAGAGGAAAAAAGGAGAAAAAGAAGAAAAAAAGGAAAAAAGAGGAAGAAAAGATGAAAAAAAGAGGAAAAAATTGGAAAAAAGAGGAAAATAAGGAGGAAAAAAAGTTGAAAAGAGAGGAAATAATAGGATAAAAAAGAGGAAAAAAAAGAGGAGAAAAAAGAGAAAAAAGAGGAAAAAGAGGAGGAAAAAAGAGGAAAAAGAGAAGAAGAAAAAAGGAAAAAAGGAGGAAAAGAGGAAAAAAAGGGAAGAAAAGAGGAAAAAAGGAGAAAAAGAAGAAAAAAAGGAAAAAAGAGGAAGAAAATATGAAAAAAAGAGGAAAAAATTGGAAAAAAGAGGAAAAAAGGAGGAAAAAAAGAGGAAAAAAAGTTGAAAAGAGAGGAAATAATAGGATAAAAAAGAGGAAAAAAGGGAAAAAAGAGGAACAAATTGGAAAAAAGGAGAAAAAAGGGGGAAAAAGGAAAAAAAATAGGAAAAAATAGGAAAAAAAGAAGAAAATTAAGGAAAAAAACAGAAAAAAATAGGAAAAAAGGAGGAGGAGGAGGAGGAGGAGGAGGAGGAGGAGGAATTTCTCAAAATTTTGCCTTTTTTCTTGAAATTTCGCCTTTTTTTCTTTCTTTTTTTTTCCTTTTTTCCTTTTTCCTCTCTCTTTTTCCCTCTTGTAATGATTTTGGTCCTGATTTTTTTTCCTCCCTCGCCCAGATCCAGCTCAGCTGGTATCAGCCACTCTGAGAGTCTACAGAGGTTACCTTACCCTAACCCTAACCCTTACAGAGCTAGGAACCTTCTAGAACCTTCTGTTCCTGCTGCTGAACCTAGGTGATGACGTCACCAGAGGGGGCGGGGCCAGAGGGAGGGGAAAAAAATCAAGAAAAATACAGGGAAAAGAGAAGGAAAAAAAAGAAGGAAAAAAAGAGGAAAAGAAGGGAAAAAAAGAGGAAAACAAGAGAAAAAAAGAGGAAAAAAGGAGAAAAAGAAGAAAAAAAAGGAAAAAAGAGGAAGAAAAGATGAAAAAAAGAGGAAAAAATTGGAAAAAAGAGGAAAATAAGGAGGAAAAAAAGTTGAAAAGAGAGGAAAAAAAGAGGAGAAAAAAGAGAAAAAAAGAGGAAAAAGAGAAGAAAAAAAGGAAAAAGGGAGGAAAAGAGGGAAAAAAGGGAAGAAAAGAGGAAAAAAGAGGAAAAAAATAAGAAAAAAGAGGAAAAGAAAGGGAAAAAAAGAGGAAAACAAGAGAAAAAAGAGGAAAAAAGGAGAAAAAGAAGAAAAAAAAGGAAAAAAGAGGAAGAAAAGATGAAAAAAAGAGGAAAAAATTGGAAAAAAGAGGAAAATAAGGAGGAAAAAAAGTTGAAAAGAGAGGAAAAAAAGAGGAGAAAAAAGAGAAAAAAAGAGGAAAAAGAGAAGAAAAAAAGGAAAAAGGGAGGAAAAGAGGGAAAAAAGGGAAGAAAAGAGGAAAAAAGAGGAAAAAAATAAGAAAAAAGAGGAAAAGAAAGGGAAAAAAAGAGGAAAACAAGAGAAAAAAGAGGAAAAAAGAGGGAAAAAAGAGGAGAAAAAAGAGAAAAAAAGAGGAAAAAAGGGAAAAAAAGGGAAGAAAAGAGGAAAAAATAGGAAAAAAGAAGAAAAAAGAGGAAAAGAAAGGGAAAAAAAGAGGAAAACAAGAGAAAAAAGAGGAAAAAAGAGGAGAAAAAGAAGAAGAAAAAGGAAAAAAGAGGAAAAAAGAGGAATAAAAGCTGAAAAGATGAAAAAATAGGAAAAAAGGAGGAAAAAAGGAAGAAAAAAAGAGGAAAAAAAGTTGAAAAGAGGAAAAAAAGGGAAGAAAAGAGGAAAAAAGGAGAAAAAGAAGAAAAAAAGGAAAAAAGAGGAAGAAAATATGAAAAAAAGAGGAAAAAATTGGAAAAAAGAGGAAAAAAGGAGGAAAAAAAGAGGAAAAAAAGTTGAAAAGAGAGGAAATAATAGGATAAAAAAGAGGAAAAAAGGGAAAAAAGAGGAACAAATTGGAAAAAAGGAGAAAAAAGGGGGAAAAAGGAAAAAAAATAGGAAAAAATAGGAAAAAAAGAAGAAAATTAAGGAAAAAAAACAGAAAAAAATAGGAAAAAAGGAGGAGGAGGAGGAGGAGGAGGAGGAGGAGGAGGAGGAGGAGGAGGAGGAGGAGGAATTTCTCAAAATTTTGCCTTTTTTCTTGAAATTTCGCCTTTTTTTCTTTCTTTTTTTTTCCTTTTTTCCTTTTTCCTCTCTCTTTTTCCCTCTTGTAATGATTTTGGTCCTGATTTTTTTTCCTCCCTCGCCCAGATCCAGCTCAGCTGGTATCAGCCACTCTGAGAGTCTACAGAGGTTACCTTACCCTAACCCTAACCCTTACAGAGCTAGGAACCTTCTAGAACCTTCTGTTCCTGCTGCTGAACCTAGGTGATGACGTCACCAGAGGGGGCGGGGCCAGAGGGAGGGGAAAAAAATCAAGAAAAATACAGGGAAAAGAGAAGGAAAAAAAAGAAGGAAAAAAAGAGGAAAAGAAGGGAAAAAAAGAGGAAAACAAGAGAAAAAAAGAGGAAAAAAGGAGAAAAAGAAGAAAAAAAAGGAAAAAAGAGGAAGAAAAGATGAAAAAAAGAGGAAAAAATTGGAAAAAAGAGGAAAATAAGGAGGAAAAAAAGTTGAAAAGAGAGGAAAAAAAGAGGAGAAAAAAGAGAAAAAAAGAGGAAAAAGAGAAGAAAAAAAGGAAAAAGGGAGGAAAAGAGGGAAAAAAGGGAAGAAAAGAGGAAAAAAGAGGAAAAAAATAAGAAAAAAGAGGAAAAGAAAGGGAAAAAAAGAGGAAAACAAGAGAAAAAAGAGGAAAAAAGAGGAAAAAAAGAGGAGAAAAAAGAGAAAAAAAGAGGAAAAAAGGGAAAAAAAGGGAAGAAAAGAGGAAAAAATAGGAAAAAAGAAGAAAAAAGAGGAAAAGAAAGGGAAAAAAAGAGGAAAACAAGAGAAAAAAGAGGAAAAAAGAGGAGAAAAAGAAGAAGAAAAAGGAAAAAAGAGGAAAAAAGAGGAATAAAAGCTGAAAAGAGGAAAAAATAGGAAAAAAGGAGGAAAAAAGGAAGAAAAAAAGAGGAAAAAAAGTTGAAAAGAGAGGAAAAAAGAGGAAAAAAGGAGAAAAAAGAGAAAAAAAGAGGAAAAAGAGAAAAAAAAAAGGAAAAAAGGAGGAAAAAAAGTTGAAAAGACAGGAAAAATAGGAGAAAAAGAGGAGAAAAAAGAGGAGAAAAAAAGAGAAAAAGAGGAAAAAAGAGGAAAAAGAGAAGAAAAGAGGAAAAAAGAGGAAAAAAAGAAGAAAAAAAAGAAAAAAGAGGAAAAAAGGAGGAAAAAAAGAGGAAAAAAGAGGAAAAAGAGAAGCAAGGAAGGATGAAAAGAGGAAAAAAGAGGAAAAAGGGAAGAAAAGAGGAAAAAAGAGGAAAAAAAAGAAGAAAAAAAGGAAAAAACAGAAAAAGAGGAAAATAGGAGGAGGAGGAGGAAGAAGAGGAGGAAGAAGAGGAGGAGGAGAAGGAGGAAGGGAAGGAAGAGGAGGAGAAGGAGGAAGGGAAGGAAGAGGAGGAAGAGGAACTTCTCGAAATTTTTCCTTTTTTCTTGAAATTTCGCTGTTTTTCCACCTTTTTTTCTTTCTTTTTTTTCCCCTTTTTCCTTTTTCCTCTCTCTTTTTCCCTCTTGTAATGATTTTGGTCCTGATTTTTTTCCTCCCTCGCCCAGATCCAGCTCAGCTGGTATCAGCCACTCTGAGAGTCTACAGAGGTTACCTTACCCTAACCCTAACCCTTACAGAGCTAGGAACCTTCTAGAACCTTCTGTTCCTGCTGCTGAACCTAGGTGATGACGTCACCAGAGGGGGCGGGGCCAGGGCTGGAGGGGGCGGGGCCAGAGGGAGGGGAAAAAAATCAAGAAAAATACAGGAAAAAGAGAAGGAAAAAAAAGAAGGAAAAAAGGAAAAAAAGAGGAAAAGAAGGGAAAAAAAGAGGAAAACAAGAGAAAAAAAGGGAGAAAAAGAAGAAAAAAAAGGAAAAAAGAGGAAGAAAAGATGAAAAAAAGAGGAAAAAATTGGAAAAAAGAGGAAAATAAGGAGGAAAAAAAGTTGAAAAGAGAGGAAATAATAGGATAAAAAAGAGGAGAAAAAAGAGAAAAAAGAGGAAAAAGAGGAGGAAAAAAGAGGGAAAAGAGAATAAGAAAAAAGGAAAAAAGGAGGAAAAGAGGAAAAAAAGGGAAGAAAAGAGGAAAAAATGAGAAAAAGAAGAAAAAAAGGAAAAAAGAGGAAGAAAATATGAAAAAAAGAGGAAAAAATTGGAAAAATGAGGAAAAAAGGAGGAAAAAAAGAGGAAAAAAAGTTGAAAAGAGAGGAAATAATAGGATAAAAAAGAGGAAAAAAGGGAAAAAAGAGGAAAAAATTGGAAAAAAGGAGAAAAAAGGGGGAAAAAGGAAAAAAAATAGGAAAAAATAGGAAAAAAAGAAGAAAATTAAGGAAAAAACAGAAAAAAAGAGGAAAAAAGGAGGAGGAGGAGGAGGAGGAGGAGGAGGAGGAGGAATTTCTCAAAATTTTGCCTTTTTTCTTGAAATTTCGCCTTTTTTTCTTTCTTTTTTTTTCCTTTTTTCCTTTTTCCTCTCTCTTTTTCCCTCTTGTAATGATTTTGGTCCTGATGATTTTTCCCAGATCCAGCTCAGCTGGTATCAGCCACTCTGAGAGTCTACAGAGGTTACCTTACCCTAACCCTAACCCTTACAGAGCTAGGAACCTTCTAGAACCTTCTGTTCCTGCTGCTGAACCTAGGTGATGACGTCACCAGAGGGGGCGGGGCCAGGGCTGGAGGGGGCGGGGCCAGAGGGAGGGGAAAAAAATCAAGAAAAATACAGGAAAAGGAGAAGGAAAAAAAAGAAGGAAAAAAGGAAAAAAAGAGGAAAAGAAGGGAAAAAAGAGGAAAACAAGAGAAAAAAAGAGGAAAAAAGGAGAAAAAGAAGAAAAAAAAGGAAAAAAGAGGGAAAAAAAGATGAAAAAAAGAGGAAAAAATTGGAAAAAAGAGGAAAATAAGGAGGAAAAAAAGTTGAAAAGAGAGGAAATAATAGGATAAAAAAGAGGAAAAAAAAGGAGAAAAAAGAGAAAAAAGAGGAAAAAGAGGAGGAAAAAGGAGGAAAAAGAGAAGAAAAAAGGAAAAAAGGAGGAAAATAGGAAAAAAAGGGAAGAAAAGAGGAAAAAAAGAAGAAAAAAGAGGAAAAGAAAGGGAAAAAAAGAGGAAAACAAGAGAAAAAAGAGGAAAAAGGAGGAGAAAAAGAAGAAGAAAAAGGAAAAAAGAGGAATAAAAGATGAAAAGAGGAAAAAAGAGGAAAATAAGGAGGAAAAAAAGTTGAAAAGAGAGGAAATAATAGGATAAAAAAGAGGAAAAAAAAGAGGAGAACAAAGAGGAAAAAGAGGAGGAAAAAAGAGGAAAAAGAGAAGAAGAAAAAAGGAAAAAAGGAGGAAAAGAGGAAAAAAGGGAAGAAAAGAGGAAAAAAGGAGAAAAAGAAGAAAAAAAGGAAAAAAGAGGAAGAAAATATGAAAAAAAGAGGAAAAAATTGGAAAAAAGAGGAAAAAAAGAGGAAAAAAAGTTGAAAAGAGAGGAAATAATAGGATAAAAAAGAGGAAAAAAGGGAAAAAAGAGGAACAAATTGGAAAAAAGGAGAAAAAAGGGGGAAAAAGGAAAAAAATAGGAAAAAATAGGAAAAAAAGAAGAAAATTAAGGAAAAAACTGAAAAAAAGAGGAAAAAAGGAGGAGGAGGAGGAGGAGGAGGAGGAGGAATTTCTCAAAATTTTGCCTTTTTTCTTGAAATTTCGCCTTTTTTTCTTTCTTTTTTTTTCCTTTTTTCCTTTTTCCTCTCTCTTTTTCCCTCTTGTAATGATTTTGGTCCTGATTTTTTTTCCTCCCTCGCCCAGATCCAGCTCAGCTGGTATCAGCCACTCTGAGAGTCTACAGAGGTTACCTTACCCTAACCCTAACCCTTACAGAGCTAGGAACCTTCTAGAACCTTCTGTTCCTGCTGCTGAACCTAGGTGATGACGTCACCAGAGGGGGCGGGGCCAGGGCTGGAGGGGGCGGGGCCAGAGGGAGGGGAAAAAAATCAAGAAAAATACAGGAAAAAGAGAAGGAAAAAAAAGAAGGAAAAAAAGAGGAAAAGAAGGGAAAAAAAGAGGAAAACAAGATAAAAAAGAGGAAAAAAGGAGAAAAAGAAGAAAAAAAAGGAAAAAAGAGGAAGAAAAGATGAAAAAAAGAGGAAAAAATTGGAAAAAAGAGGAAAATAAGGAGGAAAAAAAGTTGAAAAGAGAGGAAATAATAGGATAAAAAAGAGGGAAAAAAAGAGGAGAAATAATAGGATAAAAAAGAGGGAAAAAAAGAGGAGAAAAAAGAGAAAAAAAGAGGAGGAAAAAGGAGGAAAACAAGAGAAAAAACAGGAAAAAAGAGGAAAACAAGAGAAAAAACAGGAAAAAAGAGGAAAAAAAGAGGAGAAAAAAGAGAAAAAACAGGAAAAAAGAGGAAAAAAAGAGGAGAAAAAAGAGAAAAAAAGAGGAAAAAGAGAAGAAAAAAAGGAAAAAAGGAGGAAAAAAGGGAAAAAAGGGAAGAAAAGAGGAAAAAAGAAGAAAAAAGAGGAAAAGAAAGGGAAAAAAAGAGGAAAACAAGAGAAAAAAGAGGAAAAAAGAGAAAAAAAGAGGAGAAAAAAGAGAAAAAAAGAGGAAAAAGAGAAGAAAAAAAAGGAAAAGAGGAAAAAAGAGGAAAATAAGGAGGAAAAAAAGTTGAAAAGAGAGGAAATAATAGGATAAAAAAGAGGGAAAAAAGAGGAGAAAAAAGAGAAAAAAGAGGAGGAAAAAGGAGGAAAAAGAGAAGAAGAAAAAAGGAAAAAAGGAGGAAAAGAGGAAGAAAAAAAGAGGAAAAAAAGTTGAAAAGAGAGGAAAAAAGAGGAAAAGAAAGGAAAAAAGGAGGAAAAAAGGGAAAAAAAGGGAAGAAAAGAGGAAAAAAGAGGAAAAAAGAAGAAAAAAGAGGAAAAGAAAGGGAAAAAAAGAGGAAAACAAGAGAAAAAAGAGGAAAAAAGAGGAAAAAAAGGAGAAAAAAGAGAAAAAAAGAGGAAAAAGAGAAGAAAAAAGGAAAAAGGGAGGAAAAGAGGGAAAAAGGGAAGAAAAGAGGAAAAAAGAGGAAAAAAATAAGAAAAAAGAGGAAAAGAAAGGGAAAAAAAGAGGAAAACAAGAGAAAAAAGAGAAAAAAAGAGGAAAAAAGAGGAAAATGAGGAAAAAAAGTTGAAAAGAGAGGAAATAATAGGATAAAAAAGAGGGAAAAAAAGAGGAGAAAAAAGAGAAAAAAGAGGAGGAAAAAGGAGGAAAAAGAGAAGAAAAAAGGAAAAAAGGAGGAAAAGAGGAAGAAAAAAAGAGGAAAAAAAGTTGAAAAGAGAGGAAAAAAGATGAAAAAAAGAGGAGAAAAAAGAGAAAACAAGAGGAAAAAGAGAAGAAAAAAGGAAAAAGGGAGGAAAAGAGGGAAAAAAGGGAAGAAAAGAGGAAAAAAGAGGAAAAAAATAAGAAAAAAGAGGAAAAGAAAGGGAAAAAAAGAGGAAAACAAGAGAAAAAAGAGGAAAAAAGAGGAAAAAAAGAGGAGAAAAAAGAGAAAAAAAAGAGGAAAAAGAGAAGAAAAAAAGGAAAAAAGGAGGAAAAAAGGGAAAAAAAGGGAAGAAAAGAGGAAAAAAGAGGAAAAAAGAAGAAAAAAGAGGAAAAGAAAGGGAAAAAAAAGAGGAAAACAAGAGAAAAAAGAGGAAAAAAGAGGAAAAAAAGGAGAAAAAAGAGAGAAAAAAGAGGAAAAAGAGAAGAAAAAAAGGAAAAAATGAGGAAAAAAGGGAAAAAAAGGGAAGAAAAGAGGAAAAGAAAGGGAAAAAAAGAGGAAAACAAGAGAAAAAAGAGAAAAAAAGAGGAAAAAGAGAAGAAAAAAAAGGAAAAAAGGAGGAAAAAAGAGGAAAATAAGGAGGAAAAAAAGTTGAAAAGAGAGGAAATAATAGGATAAAAAAGAGGGAAAAAAAGAGGAGAAAAAAGAGAAAAAAGAGGAGGAAAAAGGAGGAAAAAGAGAAGAAGAAAAAAGGAAAAAAGGAGGAAAAGAGGAAGAAAAAAAGAGGAAAAAAAGTTGAAAAGAGAGTAAAAAAAGATGAAAAAAAGAGGAGAAAAAAGAGAAAACAAGAGGAAAAGAGGGAAAAAAGGGAAGAAAAGAGGAAAAAAGAGGAAAAAAATAAGAAAAAAGAGGAAAAGAAAGGGAAAAAAAGAGGAAAACAAGAGAAAAAAGAGGAAAAAAGAGGAAAAAAAAGAGGAGAAAAAAGAGAAAAAAAAGAGGAAAAAGAGAAGAAAAAAAGGAAAAAAGGAGGAAAAAAGGGAAGAAAAGAGGAAAAAAGAGGAAAAAAGAAGAAAAAAGAGGAAAAAAGAGGAGAAAAAGAAGAAGAAAAAGGAAAAAAGAAGAATAAAAGCTGAAAAGATGAAAAAATAGGAAAAAAGGAGAAAAAAGAGAAAAAAAGAGGAAAAAGAGAAGAAAAAAAAGGAAAAAAGGAGGAAAAAAAGTTGAAAAGACAGGAAAAATAGGAGAAAAAGAGGAGAAAAAAAGAGAAAAAGAGGAAAAAAGAGGAAAAAGAGAAGAAAAGAGGAAAAAAGAGGAAAAAAAAGAAGAAAAAAAAGAAAAAAGAGGAAAAAAGGAGGAAAAAAGAGGAAAAAAAGTTGAAAAGAGAGGAAATAATAGGATAAAAAAGAGGGAAAAAAAGGAGAAAAAAGAGAAAAAAAGAGGAAAAAAGAGGAAAAAGAGAAGAAAAGAAGGATGAAAAGAGGAAAAAAAGAGGAAAAAAGGGAAGAAAAGAGGAAAAAAGAGGAAAAAAAGAAGAAAAAAAGGAAAAAACAGAAAAAAGAGGAAAATAGGAGGAGGAGGAGGAAGAAGAGGAGGAAGAAGAGGAGGAGGAGAAGGAGGAAGGGAAGGAAGAGGAGGAGGAGAAGGAGGAAGGGAAGGAAGAGGAGGAAGAGGAACTTCTCGAAATTTTGCCTTTTTTCTTGAAATTTCGCTGTTTTTCCACCTTTTTTTCTTTCATTTTTTCCCCTTTTTCCTTTTTCCTCTCTCTTTTTTCCCTCTTGTAATGATTTTGGTCCTGATTTTTCTCCTCCCTCGCCCAGATCCAGCTCAGCTGGTATCAGCCACTCTGAGAGTCTACAGAGGTTACCTTACCCTAACCCTAACCCTTACAGAGCTAGGAACCTTCTAGAACCTTCTGTTCCTGCTGCTGAACCTAGGTGATGACGTCACCAGAGGGGGCGGGGCCAGGGCTGGAGGGGGCGGGGCCAGAGGGAGGGGAAAAAAATCAAGAAAAATACAGGAAAAAGAGAAGGAAAAAAAAGAAGGAAAAAAAGAGGAAAAGAAGGGAAAAAAAGAGGAAAACAAGATAAAAAAAGAGGAAAAAAGGAGAAAAAGAAGAAAAAAAAGGAAAAAAGAGGAAGAAAAGATGAAAAAAAGAGGAAAAAATTGGAAAAAAGAGGAAAATAAGGAGGAAAAAAAGTTGAAAAGAGAGGAAATAATAGGATAAAAAAGAGGGAAAAAAAGAGGAGAAAAAAGAGAAAAAAAGAGGAAAAAGAGAAGAAAAAAAGGAAAAAAGGAGGAAAAAAGGGAAAAAAGGGAAGAAAAGAGGAAAAAAGAGGAAAAAAAGAAAAAAGAGGAAAAGAAAGGGAAAAAAAGAGGAAAACAAGAGAAAAAAGAGGAAAAAAGAGGAAAAAAAGAGGAGAAAAAAGAGAGAAAAAAGAGGAAAAAGAGAAGAAAAAAAGGAAAAAAGGAGGAAAAAAGGGAAAAAAAGGGAAGAAAAGAGGAAAAAAGAGGAAAAAAGAAGAAAAAAGAGGAAAAGAAAGGGAAAAAAAGAGGAAAACAAGAGAAAAAAGAGGAAAAAAGAGGAGAAAAAGAAGAAGAAAAAGGAAAAAAGAAGAATAAAAGCTGAAAAGAGGAAAAAATAGGAAAAAAAGGAGGAAAAAAGGAAGAAAAAAAGAGGAAAAAAGAGGAAAAAAAGAGGAGAAAAAAGAGAAAAAAAGAGGAAAAAGAGAAGAAAAAAAGGAAAAGAGGAAAAAAGGGAAAAAAAGGGAAGAAAAGAGGAAAAAAGAGGAAAAAAAGAAAAAAGAGGAAAAGAAAGGGAAAAAAAGAGGAAAACAAGAGAAAAAAGAGGAAAAAAGAGGAAAAAGAGAAGAAAAAAAGGAAAAAAGGAGGAAAAAAGGGAAAAAAAGGGAAGAAAAGAGGAAAAAAGAGGAAAAAAGAAGAAAAAAGAGGAAAAGAAATGGAAAAAAAGAGGAAAACAAGAGAAAAAAGAGGAAAAAAGAGGAAAAAAAGGAGAAAAAAGAGAAAAAAAAGAGGAAAAAGAGAAGAAAAAAGGAAAAAGGGAGGAAAAGAAAGGGAAAAAGGGAAGAAAAGAGGAAAAAAGAGGAAAAAAATAAGAAAAAAGAGGAAAAGAAAGGGAAAAAAAGAGGAAAACAAGAGAAAAAAGAGAAAAAAAGAGGAAAAAAGAGGAAAATGAGGAAAAAAAGTTGAAAAGAGAGGAAATAATAGGATAAAAAAGAGGGAAAAAAAGAGGAGAAAAAAGAGAAAAAAGAGGAGGAAAAAGGAGGAAAAAGAGAAGAAGAAAAAAGGAAAAAAGGAGGAAAAGAGGAAGAAAAAAAGAGGAAAAAAAGTTGAAAAGAGAGGAAAAAAGATGAAAAAAAGAGGAGAAAAAAGAGAAAACAAGAGGAAAAAGAGAAGAAAAAAGGAAAAAGGGAGGAAAAGAGGGAAAAAAGGGAAGAAAAGAGGAAAAAAGAGGAAAAAAATAAGAAAAAAGAGGAAAAGAAAGGGAAAAAAAGAGGAAAACAAGAGAAAAAAGAGGAAAAAAGAGGAAAAAAAAGGAGAAAAAAGAGAAAAAAAGAGGAAAAAGAGAAGAAAAAAAGGAAAAAAGGAGGAAAAAAGGGAAAAAAAGGGAAGAAAAGAGGAAAAAAGAGGAAAAAAGAAGAAAAAAGAGGAAAAGAAAGGGAAAAAAAGAGGAAAACAAGAGAAAAAAGAGGAAAAAAGAGGAAAAAAAGTTGAAAAGAGAGGAAAAAAGAGGAAAAAAAGGAGAAAAAAGAGAAAAAAAAGAGGAAAAAGAGAAGAAAAAAAAAGGAAAAAAGGAGGAAAAAAAGTTGAAAAGACAGGAAAAATAGGAGAAAAAGAGGAGAAAAAAGAGGAGAAAAAGAGAGAAAAAGAGGAAAAAAGAGGAAAAAGAGAAGAAAAGAGGAAAAAAGAGGAAAAAAAAGAAGAAAAAAAAGAAAAAAGAGGAAAAAAGGAGGAAAAAAAGTTGAAAAGAGAGGAAATAATAGGATAAAAAAGAGGAAAAAAAAGGAGAAAAAAGAGAAAAAAAGAGGAAAAAAGAGGAAAAAGAGAAGAAAAGAAGGATGAAAAGAGGAAAAAAGAGGAAAAAAAGAAGAAAAAAAGGAAAAAACAGAAAAAAGAGGAAAATAGGAGGAAGAAGAGGAGGAAGAAGAGGAGGAGGAGAAGGAGGAAGGGAAGGAAGAGGAGGAGGAGAAGGAGGAAGGGAAGGAAGAGGAGGAAGAGGAACTTCTCGAAATTTTGCCTTTTTTCTTGAAATTTCGCTGTTTTTCCACCTTTTTTTCTTTCTTTTTTTTCCCCTTTTTCCTTTCTTTTTTTCCCTCTTGTAATGATTTTGGTCCTGATGATTTTTCCCAGATCCAGCTCAGCTGGTATCAGCCACTCTGAGAGTCTACAGAGGTTACCTTACCCTAACCCTAACCCTTACAGAGCTAGGAACCTTCTAGAACCTTCTGTTCCTGCTGCTGAACCTAGGTGATGACGTCACCAGAGGGGGCGGGGCCAGAGGGAGGGGAAAAAAATCAAGAAAAATACAGGGAAAAGAGAAGGAAAAAAAAGAAGGAAAAAAAGAGGAAAAGAAGGGGAAAAAAGAGGAAAACAAGAGAAAAAAAGAGGAAAAAAGGAGAAAAAGAAGAAAAAAAAGGAAAAAAGAGGAAGAAAAGATGAAAAAAAGAGGAAAAAATTGGAAAAAAGAGGAAAATAAGGAGGAAAAAAAGTTGAAAAGAGAGGAAATAATAGGATAAAAAAGAGGAAAAAAAAGAGGAGAAAAAAGAGAAAAAAGAGGAAAAAAGAGGAAAAAGAGGAGGAAAAAAGAGGAAAAAGAGAAGAAGAAAAAAGGAAAAAAGGAGGAAAAGAGGAAAAAAAGGGAAGAAAAGAGGAAAAAAGGAGAAAAAGAAGAAAAAAAGGAAAAAAGAGGAAGAAAATATGAAAAAAAGAGGAAAAAATTGGAAAAAAGAGGAAAAAAAGAGGAAAAAAAGTTGAAAAGAGAGGAAATAATAGGATAAAAAAGAGGAAAAAAGGGAAAAAAGAGGAACAAATTGGAAAAAAGGAGACAAAAGGGGGAAAAAGGAAAAAAAATAGGAAAAAATAGTAAAAAAAGAAGAAAATTAAGGAAAAAACAGAAAAAAAGAGGAAAAAAGGAGGAGGAGGAGGAGGAGGAGGAGGAGGAGGAGGAGGAGGAGGAGGAGGAATTTCTCAAAATTTTGCCTTTTTTCTTGAAATTTCGCCTTTTTTTCTTTCTTTTTTTTTCCTTTTTTCCTTTTTCCTCTCTCTTTTTCCCTCTTGTAATGATTTTGGTCCTGATTTTTTTTCCTCCCTCGCCCAGATCCAGCTCAGCTGGTATCAGCCACTCTGAGAGTCTACAGAGGTTACCTTACCCTAACCCTAACCCTTACAGAGCTAGGAACCTTCTAGAACCTTCTGTTCCTGCTGCTGAACCTAGGTGATGACGTCACCAGAGGGGGCGGGGCCAGAGGGAGGGGAAAAAAATCAAGAAAAATACAGGGAAAAGAGAAGGAAAAAAAAGAAGGAAAAAAAGAGGAAAAGAAGGGAAAAAAAGAGGAAAACAAGAGAAAAAAAGAGGAAAAAAGGAGAAAAAGAAGAAAAAAAAGGAAAAAAGAGGAAGAAAAGATGAAAAAAAGATGAAAAAATTGGAAAAAAGAGGAAAATAAGGAGGAAAAAAAGTTGAAAAGAGAGGAAATAATAGGATAAAAAAGAGGGAAAAAAAGAGGAGAAAAAAGAGAAAAAAGAGAAGGAAAAAGGGGGAAAAAGAGAAGAAGAAAAAAGGAAAAAAGGAGGAAAAGAGGAAGAAAAAAAGAGGAAAAAAAGTTGAAAAGAGAGGAAAAAAGAGGAAAAAAAGAGGAGAAAAAAGAGAAAAAAAGAGGAAAAAGAGAAGAAAAAAAGGAAAAAGGGAGGAAAAGAGGGAAAAAAGGGAAGAAAAGAGGAAAAGAAAGGGAAAAAAAGAGGAAAACAAGAGAAAAAACAGGAAAAAAGAGGAAAAAGAGAAGAAAAAAAGGAAAAAAGGAGGAAAAAAGGGAAAAAAAAGGGAAGAAAAGAGGAAAAAAGAGGAAAAAAGAAGAAAAAAGAGGAAAAGAAAGGGAAAAAAAGAGGAAAACAAGAGAAAAAAGAGGAAAAAAGAGGAAAAAAAGAGGAGAAAAAAGAGAAAAAAAGAGGAAAAAGAGAAGAAAAAAAATGAAAAAAGGAGGAAAAAAGAGGAAAATAAGGAGGAAAAAAAGTTGAAAAGAGAGGAAATAATAGGATAAAAAAGAGGGAAAAAAAGAGGAGAAAAAAGAGAAAAAAGAGGAGGAAAAAGGAGGAAAAAGAGAAGAAGAAAAAAGGAAAAAAGGAGGAAAAGAGGAAGAAAAAAAGAGGAAAAAAAGTTGAAAAGAGAGGAAAAAAGAGGAAAAAAAGAGGAGAAAAAAGAGAAAACAAGAGGAAAAAGAGAAAAAAAAAGGAAAAAGGGAGGAAAAGAGGGAAAAAAGGGAAGAAAAGAGGAAAAAAGAGGAAAAAAGAAGAATAAAAGCTGAAAAGAGGAAAAAATAGGAAAAAAGGAGGAAAAAAGGAAGAAAAAAAGAGGAAAAAAAGTTGAAAAGAGAGGAAAAAAGAGGAAAAAAGGAGAAAAAAGAGAAAAAAAGAGGAAAAAGAGAAGAAAAAAAAGGAAAAAAGGAGGAAAAAAGTTGAAAAGACAGGAAAAATAGGAGAAAAAGAGGAGAAAAAAGAGGAGAAAAAAAGAGAAAAAGAGGAAAAAAGAGGAAAAAGAGAAGAAAAGAGGAAAAAAGAGGAAAAAAAGAAGAAAAAAAAGAAAAAAGAGGAAAAAAGGAGGAAAAAAAGAGGAAAAAAAGTTGAAAAGAGAGGAAATAATAGGATAAAAAAGAGGAAGAAAAAGGAGAAAAAAGAGAAAAAAAGAGGAAAAAAGAGGAAAAAGAGAAGAAAAGAAGGATGAAAAGAGGAAAAAAGAGGAAAAAAGGGAAGAAAAGAGGAAAAAAGAGGAAAAAAAGAAGAAAAAAAGGAAAAAAGAGGAAAATAGGAGGAGGAGGAGGAGGAGGAGGAAGGGAAGGAAGAGGAACTTCTCGA
The DNA here is from genome assembly GCF_033807715.1 of Cololabis saira. NCBI lineage: Eukaryota > Metazoa > Chordata > Actinopteri > Beloniformes > Belonidae > Cololabis > Cololabis saira. The sequence goes on along the minus strand of NW_026906291.1, from coordinate 61,337 downwards.
AATTTTGCCTTTTTTCTTGAAATTTCGCTGTTTTTCCACCTTTTTTTCTTTCTTTTTTCTCTTTTTTCCTTTTTTCCTCTCTTTTTTCCCTCTTGTAATGATTTTGGTCCTGATTTTTTTCCTCCCTCGCCCAGATCCAGCTCAGCTGGTATCAGCCACTCTGAGAGTCTACAGAGGTTACCTTACCCTAACCCTAACCCTTACAGAGCTAGGAACCTTCTAGAACCTTCTGTTCCTGCTGCTGAACCTAGGTGATGACGTCACCAGAGGGGGCGGGGCCAGGGCTGGAGGGGGCGGGGCCAGAGGGAGGGGAAAAAAATCAAGAAAAATACAGGAAAAAGAGAAGGAAAAAAGGAAAAAAAGAGGAAAAGAAGGGAAAAAAAGAGGAAAACAAGATAAAAAAAGAGGAAAAAAGGAGAAAAAGAAGAAAAAAAAGTAAAAAAGAGGAAGAGAAGATGAAAAAAATAGAAAAAAATTGGAAAAAAGAGGAAAATAAGGAGGAAAAAAAAGTTGAAAAGAGAGGAAATAATAGGATAAAAAAGAGGAAAAAAAGGAGAAAAAAGAGAAAAAAGTGGAAAAAGGAGGAAAAAAGAGGAAAAAGAGAAGGAAAAAAGGAGGAAAAGAGGAAAAAAAGGGAAGAAAAGAGGAAAAAAGAGGAAAAAGAAGAAAAAAGAGGAAAAGAAAGGGAAAAAAAGAGGAAAACAAGAGAAAAAATAGGAAAAAAGAGGAGAAAAAGAAGAAGAAAAAGGAAAAAAGAGGAAAAAAGAGGAATAAAAGATGAAAAAATAGGAAAAAAGGAGGAAAAAAGGAAGAAAAAAGAGGAAAAAAAGTTGAAAAGAGAGGAAAAAAGAGGAAAAAAAGAGGAGAAAAAAGAGAAAAAAAGAGGAAAAAGAGAAGAAAAAAAGGAAAAAAGGAGGAAAAGAGCAAAAAAAGGGAAGAAAAGAAGAAAAAAAGGAAAAAACAGAAAAAAGAGGAAAATAGGAGGAGGAGGAGGAAGAAGAGGAGGAAGAAGAGGAGGAGGAGAAGGAGGAAGGGAAGGAAAAGGAGGAGGAGAAGGAGGAAGGGAAGGAAGAGGAGGAAGAGGAACTTCTCGAAATTTTGCCTTTTTTCTTGAAATTTCGTTGTTTTTCCACCTTCTTTTCTTTCTTTTTTTCCCCCTTTTTCCTTTTTCCTCTCTCTTTTTCCCTCTTGTAATGATTTTGGTCCTGATTTTTTTCCTCCCTCGCCCAGATCCAGCTCAGCTGGTATCAGCCACTCTGAGAGTCTACAGAGGTTACCTTACCCTAACCCTAACCCTTACAGAGCTAGGAACCTTCTAGAACCTTCTGTTCCTGCTGCTGAACCTAGGTGATGACGTCACCAGAGGGGGCGGGGCCAGGGGGAGGGGAAAAAAATCAAGAAAAATACAGGGAAAAGAGAAGGAAAAAAAAGAAGGAAAAAAGGAAAAAAAGAGGAAAAGAAGGGAAAAAAAGAGGAAAACAAGAGAAAAAAAGAGGAAAAAAGGAGAAAAAGAAGAAAAAAAAGGAAAAAAGAGGAAGAAAAGATGAAAAAAAGAGGAAAAAATTGGAAAAAAGAGGAAAATAAGGAGGAAAAAAAGTTGAAAAGAGAGGAAATAATAGGATAAAAAAGAGGAAAAAAAAGGAGAAAAAAGAGAAAAAAGAGAAAAACGAGGAAAAAGAGGAGGAAAAAAGAGGAAAAAGAGAAGAAAAAAGGAAAAAAGGAGGAAAAGAGGAAAAAAAGGGAAGAAAAGAGGAAAAAAGGAGAAAAAGAAGAGAAAAAGGAAAAAAAGAGGAAGAAAATATGAAAAAAAGAGGAAAAAAGGAGGAAAAGAAGAAAAAAAGTTGAAAAGAGAGGAAATAATAGGATAAAAAAGAGGAAAAAAGGGAAAAAAGAGGAAAAAATTGGAAAAAAGGAGAAAAAAGGGGGAAAAAGGAAAAAAAATAGGAAAAAATAGGAAAAAAAGAAGAAAATTAAGGAAAAAACAGAAAAAAAGAGGAAAAAAGGAGGAAGAGGAGGAGGAGGAGGAGGAGGAGGAGGAGGAGGAATTTCTCAAAATTTTGCCTTTTTTCTTGAAATTTCGCCTTTTTTTCTTTCTTTTTTTTTCCTTTTTTCTTTTTCCTCTCTCTTTTTCCCTCTTGTAATGATTTTGGTCCTGATTTTTTTTCCTCCCTCGCCCAGATCCAGCTCAGCTGGTATCAGCCACTCTGAGAGTCTACAGAGGTTACCTTACCCTAACCCTAACCTTTACAGAGCTAGGAACCTTCTAGAACCTTCTGTTCCTGCTGCTGAACCTAGGTGATGACGTCACCAGAGGGGGCGGGGCCAGAGGGAGGGGAAAAAAATCAAGAAAAATACAGGGAAAAGAGAAGGAAAAAAAAGAAGGAAAAAAGGAAAAAAAGAGGAAAAGAAGGTAACAAAAGAGGAAAACAAGAGAAAAAAAGAGGAAAAAAGGAGAAAAAGAAGAAAAAAAAGGAAAAAAGAGGAAGAAAAGATGAAAAAAAAGAGGAAAAAATTGGAAAAAAGAGGAAAATAAGGAGGAAAAAAAGTTGAAAAGAGAGGAAATAATAGGATAAAAAAGAGGAAAAAAGAGGAGAAAAAAGAGAAAAAAGAGGAGGAAAAAGGAGGAAAAAGAGAAGAAGAAAAAAGGAAAAAAGGAGGAAAAGAGGAAGAAAAAAAGAGGAAAAAAAGTTGAAAAGAGAGGAAAAAAGAGGAAAAAAAGAGGAGAAAAAAGAGAAAAAAAGAGGAAAAAGAGAAGAAAAAAAGGAAAAAGGGAGGAAAAGAGGGAAAAAGGGAAGAAAAGAGGAAAAAAGAGGAAAAAAATAAGAAAAAAGAGGAAAAGAAAGGGAAAAAAAAAGGAAAACAAGAGAAAAAAGAGGAAAAAAGAGGAAAAAAAGGAGAAAAAAGAGAAAAAAAAGAGGAAAAAGAGAAGAAAAAAAGGAAAAAAGGGAAAAAAAGGGAAGAAAAGAGGAAAAAATAGGAAAAAAGAAGAAAAAATAGGAAAAGAAAGGGAAAAAAAAGAGGAAAACAAGAGAAAAAAGAGGAAAAAAGAGGAGAAAAAGAAGAAGAAAAAGGAAAAAATAGGAAAAAAGGAGGAAAAAAGGAAGAAAAAAAGAGGAAAAAAAGTTGAAAAGAGAGGAAAAAAGAGGAAAAAAGGAGAAAAAAGAGAAAAAAGAGGAAAAAGAGAAGAAAAGAGGAAAAAAGAGGAAAAAAAGAAGAAAAAAAAGAAAAAAGAGGAAAAAGGAGGAAAAAAGGAGGAAAAAAAGAGGAAAAAAAGTTGAAAAGAGAGGAAATAATAGGATAAAAAAGAGGAAAACAAGAGAAAAAAGAGAAAAAAAGAGGAAAAAAGAGGAAAAAGAGAAGAAAAGAAGGATGAAAAGAGGAAAAAAGAGGAAAAAAGGGAAGAAAAGAGGAAAAAAGAGGAAAAAAATAAGAAAAAAGAGGAAAAGAAAGGGAAAAAAAGAGGAAAACAAGAGAAAAAAGAGGAAAAAAGAGGAGAAAAAGAAGAAAAGGAAAAAAGAGGAAAAAAGAAGAAAAAAGAGGAAAAGAAAGGGAAAAAAGAGGAAAACAAGAGAAAAAAAGAGGAAAAAAGGAGAAAAAGAAGAAAAAAAAGGAAAAAAGAGGAAGAAAAGATGAAAAAAAGAGGAAAAAATTGGAAAAAAGAGGAAAATAAGGAGGAAAAAAAGTTGAAAAGAGAGGAAATAATAGGATAAAAAAGAGGGAAAAAAAGAGGAGAAAAAAGAGAAAAAAGAGGAGGAAAAAGGGGGAAAAAGAGAAGAAGAAAAAAGGAAAAAAGGAGGAAAAGAGGAAGAAAAAAAGAGGAAAAAAAGTTGAAAAGAGAGGAAAAAAGAGGAAAAAAAGAGGAGAAAAAAGAGAAAAAAAGAGGAAAAAGAGAAGAAAAAAAGGAAAAAGGGAGGAAAAGAGGGAAAAAAGGGAAGAAAAGAGGAAAAGAAAGGGAAAAAAAGAGGAAAACAAGAGAAAAAACAGGAAAAAAGAGGAAAAAAAGAGGAGAAAAAAGAGAAAAAAGAGGAAAAAGAGAAGAAAAAAGGAGAAAAAAAAGGAAAAAAGGGAAGAAAAGAGGAAAAAAGAGGAAAAAAGAAGAAAAAAGAGGAAAAGAAAGGGAAAAAAAGAGGAAAACAAGAGAAAAAAGAGGAAAAAAGAGGAAAAAAAGAGGAGAAAAAAGAGAAAAAAAGAGGAAAAAGAGAAGAAAAAAAAGGAAAAAAGGAGGAAAAAAGAGGAAAATAAGGAGGAAAAAAAGTTGAAAAGAGAGGAAATAATAGGATAAAAAAGAGGGAAAAAAAGAGGAGAAAAAAGAGAAAAAAGAGGAGGAAAAAGGAGGAAAAAGAGAAGAAGAAAAAAGGAAAAAAGGAGGAAAAGAGGAAGAAAAAAAGAGGAAAAAAGTTGAAAAGAGAGGAAACAAGAGGAAAAAGAGAAAAAAAAGGAAAAAGGGAGGAAAAGAGGGAAAAAAGGGAAGAAAAGAGGAAAAAAGAGGAAAAAAGAAGAATAAAAGCTGAAAAGAGGAAAAAATAGGAAAAAAGGAGGAAAAAAGGAAGAAAAAAAGAGGAAAAAAAGTTGAAAAGAGAGGAAAAAAGAGGAAAAAAGGAGAAAAGAGAAAAAAAGAGGAAAAAGAGAAGAAAAAAAAGGAAAAAAGGAGGAAAAAAGTTGAAAAGACAGGAAAAATAGGAGAAAAAGAGGAGAAAAAAGAGGAGAAAAAAAGAGAAAAAGAGGAAAAAAGAGGAAAAAGAGAAGAAAAGAGGAAAAAAGAGGAAAAAAAGAAGAAAAAAAAGAAAAAAGAGGAAAAAAGGAGGAAAAAAAGAGGAAAAAAAGTTGAAAAGAGAGGAAATAATAGGATAAAAAAGAGGAAGAAAAAGGAGAAAAAAGAGAAAAAAAGAGGAAAAAAGAGGAAAAAGAGAAGAAAAGAAGGATGAAAAGAGGAAAAAAGAGGAAAAAAGGGAAGAAAAGAGGAAAAAAGAGGAAAAAAAGAAGAAAAAAAGGAAAAAAGAGGAAAATAGGAGGAGGAGGAGGAGGAGGAGGAAGAAGAGGAGGAAGAAGAGGAGGAGGAGAAGGAGGAAGGGAAGGAAGGAGGAGAAGGAGGAAGGGAAGGAAGAGGAGGAAGAGGAACTTCTCGAAATTTTGCCTTTTTTCTTGAAATTTCGCTGTTTTTCCACCTTTTTTTCTTTCTTTTTTTCCCCTTTTTCCTTTTTCCTCTCTTTTTTCCCTCTTGTAATGATTTTGGTCCTGATTTTTTTCCTCCCTCGCCCAGATCCAGCTCAGCTGGTATCAGCCACTCTGAGAGTCTACAGAGGTTACCTTACCCTAACCCTAACCCTTACAGAGCTAGGAACCTTCTAGAACCTTCTGTTCCTGCTGCTGAACCTAGGTGATGACGTCACCAGAGGGGGCGGGGCCAGGGCTGGAGGGGGCGGGGCCAGAGGGAGGGGAAAAAAATCAAGAAAAATACGGGAAAAAGAGAAGGAAAAAAGGAAAAAAAGAGGAAAAGAAGGGAAAAAAAGAGGAAAACAAGATAAAAAAGAGGAAAAAGGGAGAAAAAGAAGAAAAAAAAGTAAAAAAGAGGAAGAGAAGATGAAAAAAATAGGAAAAAATTGGAAAAAAGAGGAAAATAAGGAGGAAAAAAAAGTTGAAAAGAGAGGAAATAATAGGATAAAAAAGAGGAAAAAAAGGAGAAAAAAGAGAAAAAAGTGGAAAAAGGAGGAAAAAAGAGGAAAAAGAGAAGGAAAAAAGGAGGAAAAGAGGAAAAAAAGGGAAGAAAAGAGGAAAAAAGAGGAAAAAGAAGAAAAAAGAGGAAAAGAAAGGGAAAAAAAGAGGAAAACAAGAGAAAAAATAGGAAAAAAGAGGAGAAAAGGAAGAAGAAAAAGGAAAAAAGAGGAAAAAAGAGGAATAAAAGATGAAAAAATAGGAAAAAAGGAGGAAAAAAGGAAGAAAAAAGAGGAAAAAAAGTTGAAAAGAGAGGAAAAAAGAGGAAAAAAAGAGGAGAAAAAAGAGAAAAAAAGAGGAAAAAGAGAAGAAAAAAAGGAAAAAAGGAGGAAAAGAGCAAAAAAAGGGAAGAAAAGAAGAAAAAAAGGAAAAAACAGAAAAAAGAGGAAAATAGGAGGAGGAGGAGGAAGAAGAGGAGGAAGAAGAGGAGGAGGAGAAGGAGGAAGGGAAGGAAAAGGAGGAGGAGAAGGAGGAAGGGAAGGAAGAGGAGGAAGAGGAACTTCTCGAAATTTTGCCTTTTTTCTTGAAATTTCGTTGTTTTTCCACCTTCTTTTCTTTCTTTTTTTCCCCCTTTTTCCTTTTTCCTCTCTCTTTTTCCCTCTTGTAATGATTTTGGTCCTGATTTTTTTCCTCCCTCGCCCAGATCCAGCTCAGCTGGTATCAGCCACTCTGAGAGTCTACAGAGGTTACCTTACCCTAACCCTAACCCTTACAGAGCTAGGAACCTTCTAGAACCTTCTGTTCCTGCTGCTGAACCTAGGTGATGACGTCACCAGAGGGGGCGGGGCCAGGGGGAGGGGAAAAAAATCAAGAAAAATACAGGGAAAAGAGAAGGAAAAAAAAGAAGGAAAAAAGGAAAAAAAGAGGAAAAGAAGGGAAAAAAAGAGGAAAACAAGAGAAAAAAAGAGGAAAAAAGGAGAAAAAGAAGAAAAAAAGGAAAAAAGAGGAAGAAAAGATGAAAAAAAGAGGAAAAAATTGGAAAAAAGAGGAAAATAAGGAGGAAAAAAAGTTGAAAAGAGAGGAAATAATAGGATAAAAAAGAGGAAAAAAAAGGAGAAAAAAGAGAAAAAAGAGAAAAAAGAGGAAAAAGAGGAGGAAAAAAGAGGAAAAGGAGAAGAAAAAAGGAAAAAAGGAGGAAAAGAGGAAAAAAAGGGAAGAAAAGAGGAAAAAAGGAGAAAAAGAAGAAAAAAAGGAAAAAAAGAGGAAGAAAATATGAAAAAAAGAGGAAAAAAGGAGGAAAAGAAGAAAAAAAGTTGAAAAGAGAGGAAATAATAGGATAAAAAAGAGGAAAAAAGGGAAAAAAGAGGAAAAAATTGGAAAAAAGGAGAAAAAAGGGGGAAAAAGGAAAAAAAATAGGAAAAAATAGGAAAAAAAGAAGAAAATTAAGGAAAAAACAGAAAAAAAGAGGAAAAAAGGAGGAAGAGGAGGAGGAGGAGGAGGAGGAGGAGGAGGAGGAATTTCTCAAAATTTTGCCTTTTTTCTTGAAATTTCGCCTTTTTTTCTTTCTTTTTTTTTCCTTTTTTCTTTTTCCTCTCTCTTTTTCCCTCTTGTAATGATTTTGGTCCTGATTTTTTTTCCTCCCTCGCCCAGATCCAGCTCAGCTGGTATCAGCCACTCTGAGAGTCTACAGAGGTTACCTTACCCTAACCCTAACCCTTACAGAGCTAGGAACCTTCTAGAACCTTCTGTTCCTGCTGCTGAACCTAGGTGATGACGTCACCAGAGGGGGCGGGGCCAGAGGGAGGGGAAAAAAATCAAGAAAAATACAGGGAAAGGAGAAGGAAAAAAAAGAAGGAAAAAAGGAAAAAAAGAGGAAAAGAAGGTAACAAAAGAGGAAAACAAGAGAAAAAAAGAGGAAAAAAGGAGAAAAAGAAGAAAAAAAGGAAAAAAAGAGGAAGAAAAGATGAAAAAAAAGAGGAAAAAATTGGAAAAAAGAGGAAAATAAGGAGGAAAAAAAGTTGAAAAGAGAGGAAATAATAGGATAAAAAAGAGGGAAAAAAAGAGGAGAAAAAAGAGAAAAAAGAGGAGGAAAAAGGAGGAAAAAGAGAAGAAGAAAAAAGGAAAAAAGGAGGAAAAGAGGAAGAAAAAAAGAGGAAAAAAAGTTGAAAAGAGAGGAAAAAAGAGGAAAAAAAGAGGAGAAAAAAGAGAAAAAAAGAGGAAAAAGAGAAGAAAAAAAGGAAAAAGGGAGGAAAAGAGGGAAAAAGGGAAGAAAAGAGGAAAAAAGAGGAAAAAAATAAGAAAAAAGAAGAAAAGAAAGGGAAAAAAAAGGAAAACAAGAGAAAAAAGAGGAAAAAAGAGGAAAAAAAGGAGAAAAAAGAGAAAAAAAAGAGGAAAAAGAGAAGAAAAAAAGGAAAAAAGGAGGAAAAAAGGGAAAAAAGGGAAGAAAAGAGGAAAAAATAGGAAAAAAGAAGAAAAAATAGGAAAAGAAAGGGAAAAAAAAGAGGAAAACAAGAGAAAAAAGAGGAAAAAAGAGGAGAAAAAGAAGAAGAAAAAGGAAAAAAGAGGAAAAAAGAGGAATAAAAGATGAAAAGAGGAAAAAATAGGAAAAAAGGAGGAAAAAAGGAAGAAAAAAAGAGGAAAAAAAGTTGAAAAGAGAGGAAAAAAGAGGAAAAAAGGAGAAAAAAGAGAAAAAAGAGAAGAAAAAAAAGGAAAAAAGGAGGAAAAAAAGTTGAAAAGACAGGAAAAATAGGAGAAAAAGAGGAGAAAAAAGAGGAAAAAGAGAAGAAAAGAGGAAAAAAGAGGAAAAAAAGAAGAAAAGAAGAAAAAAGAGGAAAAAAAGAAGAAAAAAAAGAAAAAAGAGGAAAAAAAGTTGAAAAGAGAGGAAATAATAGGATAAAAAAGAGGAAAAAAAAGGAGAAAAAAGAGAAAAAAAGAGGAAAAAAGAGGAAAAAGAGAAGAAAAGAAGGATGAAAAGAGGAAAAAAGAGGAAAAAAGGGAAGAAAAGAGGAAAAAAGGAGAAAAAGAAGAAAAAAGGGAAAAAATAGGAAGAAAATATGAAAAAAAGAGGACAAAATTGGAAAAAAAAGGAAAAAAGGAGGAAAAAAAGAGGAAAAAAAGTTGAAAAGAGAGGAAATAATAGGATAAAAAAGAGGAAAAAAGGGAAAAAAGAGGAAAAAATTGGAAAAAAGGAGAAAAAAGGGGGAAAAAGGAAAAAAAATAGGAAAAAATAGGAAAAAAAGAAGAAAATTAAGGAAAAAACAGAAAAAAAGAGGAAAAAAGGAGGAGGAGGAGGAGGAGGAGGAGGAGGAGGAGGAGGAGGAATTTCTCAAAATTTTGCCTTTTTTCTTGAAACTTCGCCTTTTTTTCTTGCTTTTTTTTCCCCTTTTTCCTTTTTCCTCTCTCTTTTTTCCCTCTTGTAATGATTTTGGTCCTGATGATTTTTCCCAGATCCAGCTCAGCTGGTATCAGCCACTCTGAGAGTCTACAGAGGTTACCTTACCCTAACCCTAACCCTTACAGAGCTAGGAACCTTCTAGAACCTTCTGTTCCTGCTGCTGAACCTAGGTGATGACGTCACCAGAGGGGGCGGGGCCAGAGGGAGGGAAAAAAAATCAAGAAAAATACAGGGAAAAGAGAAGGAAAAAAAAGAAGGAAAAAAGGAAAAAAAGAGGAAAGGAAAGGAAAAAAAGAGGAAAACAAGAGAAAAAAAGAGGAAAAAAGGAGAAAAAGAAGAAAAAAAAGGAAAAAAGAGGAAGAAAAGATGAAAAAAAGAGGAAAAAATTGGAAAAAAGAGGAAAATAAGGAGGAAAAAAAGTTGAAAAGAGAGGAAATAATAGGATAAAAAGAGGGAAAAAAGAGGAGAAAAAAGAGAAAAAAGAGGAGGAAAAAGAGAAGAAGAAAAAAGGAAAAAAGGAGGAAAAGAGGAAGAAAAAAAGAGGAAAAAAAGTTGAAAAGAGAGGAAAAAAGAGGAAAAAAAGAGGAGAAAAAAGAGAAAAAAAGAGGAAAAAGAGAAGAAAAAAAGGAAAAAGGGAGGAAAAGAGGGAAAAAAGGGAAGAAAAGAGGAAAAAAGAGGAAAAAAATAAGAAAAAAGAGGAAAAGAAAGGTAAAAAAAGACGAAAACAAGAGAAAAAAGAGGAAAAAAGAGGAAAAAAGAGGAAAAAGAGAAGAAAAAAAGGAAAAAAGGAGGAAAAAAGGGAAAAAAAGGGAAGAAAAGAGGAAAAAAGTGGAAAAAAGAAGAAAAAAGAGGAAAAGAAAGGGAAAAAAAGAGGAAAACAATAGAAAAAAGAGGAAAAAAGAGAAAAAGAGGAGAAAAAGAAAGGAAAAAAGAGGAATAAAAGCTGAAAAGAGGAAAAAATAGGAAAAAAGGAGGAAAAAGGAAGAAAAAAAGAGGAAAAAAAATTTAAAAGAGAGGAAAAAAGAGGAAAAAATGAGAAAAAAGAGAAAAAAAAGAGGAAAAAGAGAAGAAAAAAAAGGAAAAAAGGAGGAAAAAAAGTTGAAAAGACAGGAAAAATAGGAGAAAAAGAGGAGAAAAAAGAGGAGAAAAAAAGAGAAAAAGAGGAAAAAAGAGGAAAAAGAGAAGAAAAGAGGAAAAAAGAGGAAAAAAAGAAGAAAAAAAAGAAAAAAGAGGAAAAAGGAGGAAAAAAGGAGGGAAAAAAGAGGAAAAAAAGTTGAAAAGAGAGGAAATAATAGGATAAAAAAGAGGAAAACAAGAGAAAAAAGAGAAAAAAAGAGGAAAAAAGAGGAAAAAGAGAAGAAAAGAAGGATGAAAAGAGGAAAAAAGAGGAAAAAAGGGAAGAAAAGAGGAAAAAAGAGGAAAAAAAGAAGAAAAAAGAGGAAAAGAAAGGGAAAAAAAGAGGAAAACAAGAGAAAAAAGAGGAAAAAAGAGGAGAAAAAGAAGAAGTAAAAGGAAAAAAGAGGAATAAAAGCTGAAAAGAGGAAAAAATAGGAAAAAGAGGAAAAAAGGAAGAAAAAAAGAGGAAAAAAAGTTAAAAAGAGAGGAAAAAAGAGGAAAAAAGGAGAAAAAAGAGAAAAAAAGAGGAAAAAGAGAAGAAAAAAAAGGAAAAAAGGAGGAAAAAAAGTTGAAAAGACAGGAAAAATAGGAGAAAAAGGAGAAAAAAGAGGAAAAAAAGAGAAAGAGGAAAAAAGAGGAAAAAAGAGGAAAAAGAAGAAAAGAAGGATGAAAAGAGGAAAAAAGAGGAAAAAAGGGAAGAAAAGAGGAAAAAAGAGGAAAAAAAGAAGAAAAAAAGGAAAAAACAGAAAAAAGAGGAAAATAGGAGGAGGAGGAGGAAGAAGAGGAGGAAGAAGAGGAGGAGGAGAAGGAGGAAGGGAAGGAAGAGGAGGAGGAGAAGGAGGAAGGGAAGGAAGAGGAGGAAGAGGAACTTCTCGAAATTTTGCCTTTTTTCTTGAAATTTCGCTGTTTTTCCACCTTTTTTTCTTTCTTTTTTTTCCCCTTTTTCCTTTTTCCTCTCTCTTTTTTCCCTCTTGTAATGATTTTGGTCCTGATTTTTTTCCTCCCTCGCCCAGATCCAGCTCAGCTGGTATCAGCCACTCTGAGAGTCTACAGAGGTTACCTTACCCTAACCCTAACCCTTACAGAGATAGGAACCTTCTAGAACCTTCTGTTCCTGCTGCTGAACCTAGGTGATGACGTCACCAGAGGGGGCGGGGCCAGGGCTGGAGGGGGCGGGGCCAGAGGGAGGGGAAAAAAATCAAGAAAAATACAGGAAAAAGAGAAGGAAAAAAAAGAAGGAAAAAAAGGAAAAAAGAGGAAAAGAAGGGAAAAAAGAGGAAAACAAGAGAAAAAAAGAGGAAAAAAGGAGAAAAAGAAGAAAAAAAAGGAAAAAAGAGGAAGAAAAGATGAAAAAAAGAGGAAAAAATTGGAAAAAAGAGGAAAATAAGGAGGAAAAAAAGTTGAAAAGAGAGGAAATAATATGATAAAAAAGAGGGAAAAAAAGGAGAAAAAAGAGAAAAAAGAGGAAAAAGGAGGAAAAAAGAGGAAAAATAGAAGAAGAAAAAAGGAAAAAAGGAGGAAAAGAGGAAAAAAAAGGGAAGAAAAGAGGAAAAAAGAGGAAAAAAAGAAGAAAAAAGAGGAAAAAGAGGAGGAAAAAAGAGGAAAAAGAGAAGAAGAAAAAAGGAAAAAAGGAGGAAAAGAGGAAAAAAAGGGAAGAAAAGAGGAAAAAAGAGGAAAAAAAGAAGAAAAAAGAGGAAAAGAAAGGGAAAAAAAGAGGAAAACAAGAGAAAAAAGAGGAAAAAAGAGGAATAAAAGATGAAAGGAGGAAAGAATAGCAAAAAGGAGGAAAAAAGGAAGAAAAAAAGAGGAAAAAAAGTTGAAAAGAGAGGAAAAAAGAGGAAAAAAAGGAGAAAAAAGAGAAAAAAAGAGGAAAAAGAGAAGAAAAAAAAGGAAAAAAGGAGGAAAAGAGGAAAAAAAGGGAAGAAAAGAGGAAAAAAGAGGAAAAAAAGAAGAAAAAATAGGAAGAGAAAGGGAAAAAAAGAGGAAAACAAGAGAAAAAAGAGGAAAAAAGAGGAGAAAAAGAAGAAGAAAAAGGAAAAAAGAGGAAAAAAGAGGAATAAAAAATGAAAAGAGGAAAAAAGGAGGAAAAGAGGAAAAAAAGGGAAGAAAAGAGGAAAAAAGAGGAAAAAGAGAAGAAGAAAAAAGGAAAAAAGGAGGAAAAGAGGAAAAAAAGGGAAGAAAAGAGGAAAAAAGAGGAAAAAAAGAAGAAAAAAGAGGAAAAGAAAGGGAAAAAAAGAGGAAAACAAGAGAAAAAAGAGGAAAAAAGAGGAGAAAAAGATGAAAAGAGGAAAAAATAGGAAAAAAAGGAGGAAAAAAGGAAGAAAAAAGAGGAAAAAAGGAGGAAAAAAAGAGGAAAAAAAGTTGAAAAGAGAGGAAATAATAGGATAAAAAAGAGGAAAAAAAAGGAGAAAAAAGAGAAAAAAAGAGGAAAAAAGAGGAAAAAGAGAAGAAAAGAAGGATGAAAAGAGGAAAAAAGAGGAAAAAAGGGAAGAAAAGAGGAAAAAAGAGGAAAAAAAGAAGAAAAAAAGGAAAAAACAGAAAAAAGAGGAAAATAGGAGGAGGAGGAGGAAGAAGAGGAGGAGGAGAAGGAGGAAGGGAAGGAAGAGGAGGAAGAGAAGGAGGAAGGGAAGGAAGAGGAGGAAGAGGAACTTCTCGAAATTTTGCCTTTTTTCTTGAAATTTCGCTGTTTTTCCAACTTCTTTTCTTTCTTTTTTTTCCCCTTTTTCCTTTTTCCTCTCTCTTTTTCCCTCTTGTAATGATTTTGGTCCTGATTTTTTTCCTCCCTCGCCCAGATCCAGCTCAGCTGGTATCAGCCACTCTGAGAGTCTACAGAGGTTACCTTACCCTAACCCTAACCCTTACAGAGCTAGGAACCTTCTAGAACCTTCTGTTCTATTTCGTCCCTACTGACCGCCAGGCGGTGCTGTAAGCACTGGATATCTCCCCCTCGCGCATGCGCATGTCGAGTACAATACCAACAATGTCACGTCACCCGTGACCCCTGCATGACCCCCGGAAGGGTATATCTTCCGGCGTCAGCATGGGATCGGCTCCTTTTTTCTTCTCGCATCGCGCGTCTGAAGTACAGGACGGAAATAGGAGCTTTGTGAAGCTCCTTTTTTTCCTCCCTAAAACCGCCGGCCTCTGTGCAGCTTCGTGCCGTAAGGTAGGAGTAACGATCTCTGTCGTCCTCCGAGAGGCTGTGGCCACGCGGTATTTATTGGTGTTCGTTGCGGCGGCGGCGGCGTCTCCCCGCCCCGCCCCCCTGCCCAGCTGACAGAAGGTAAGCTGTCAAGCTGCGCCTGACACCTGATCACAATCTGCGCAGGGAGACAGCGTTTCGCTTCCTCTCCCCACTTATTAATGTGACAACATTATTTTTTCCTTGCAGATTATTTTTTTCTTTTGAAAAAAAAAAAAAAAAAGAAGACAGAAAAGGATTATTTTTTTCTTTTGAAAAAAAAAAAAAAAGGAGGAAAAAAAGAAGACAGAAAAGGATTATTTTTTTCTTTTGAAAAAACAATACAAACACCTTTTTTGGTCTTTCTTACAGCCGTGGTGAAGGCCACGCCCCTCTCCCACCGGCTCATTTGTGGTGACGGCAGCGTTTCGCTCCCTCTCCCACTTTATTAATGTGACAACATTATTTTTTCCTTGCAGATTATTTTTTTCTTTTGAAAAAAAAGAAAAAGGAAAGAAACGAGAGAGGATTGTTCTCTTCTTTTTGAGTAAAGACGCCTATTCTTGCCTTTTCTCATAGCCGTGGTGACGGCAGCGTGGCCCTCCCCTCTCCCGCCTGCATATTGGCGGTGACGGCAGCGTGCTCGCTGTGGTGACGGCAGCGTGACCGCTCCCCTCTCCCACGACACATTCGTGTGGACGGCAGCGTGACCGCTCCCACCGACACATTCGTGTGGACGGCAGCGTGTCCGCTCGTCTCTCCTACCAGCACATCCGTGGTGACGGCAGCGTGTCCGCTCCCTCTCCCACTGACACATCCGTGCTGACGGTAGCGTGGCCGCTCCCCTCTCCCACCGGCATATTGGTGGTGACGGCAGCGTGCTCGCTGTGGTGACGGCAGCGTTTCCGCTCCCCTCTCCCACTGACACATCCGTATTGGCGGTAGCGTGGCCCTCCCCTCTCCCGCCGGCACATTGGCGGTGATGGCAGCGTGCTCGCTGTGGTGACGGCAGCGTTTCCGCTCCCCTCTCCCACCGACACCTACGTGGTGACTGCAGCGCGTCCGCTCCCCTCTCCCACCGGCACATCCGTGGTGACGGCAGCGTGTCCGCTCCTCTTTCCTGCCAGCACATCCGTGGCAACGGCAGCGTGTCCGCTCCCTCTCCCACCGGTCGCTGTGATGGAGCGTTCATGCCCAGGGTGCATGGCCGCCCTGGACCCTGCGGATGACCAGGACCTCTGCGTGTCGTGCCTCGGCCCTGAGCAGCGGGGCCGTTGGCCAGCCTCCCCTCATCTCAGCCGGGGTCTTCTCTGAAGCAATCGGCAAAGAGAGTGGTGGGGGCCCCCAAACGACGGCGGATGACGAGCCAGCTCTCCTCGAAGGTAGATCGCTTGGCTGCCGACATGGAGCAGATGAAGGCGCCCCTCCTCAATCTGCAACCTGGTACTGGCCAGGTGGAATCTGCCATGCCAGAGTTTGCTCTGGGGTCGCCACCGCCGCTGCCGGAGGACGCCATATCCATTGCAGCCTCGGCGAGCCACTTCAACGTGTCATCAGGGGACCCGGCCTCACAGCGCTCGGGGTTCTCCTCGCACTCATCTGCCCAGAGCTCTCGGGAGGGGACGGTTTGTTCCTCCGTGCAGAGCATTATCCGCACTGCCCTGGCACACTTGCAGCCGAGTGCACCGCGTGCGGAGGTGGCCTCTAGCGCCTGCCACAGGCGCAATCCTTCTCCGGTGGAATTCACATTCCGTCTTCGTCTGATTTTTTTGAGGGGCTGCACTCATGCTGGAGAGATGTCACAGCCGGCTGATGACCGTGCTCTGACGGCGATGGAGGACGCTGCTGTGGCTGGTCTCCACCACATGCCCCCCCCCCATCGAGCCCTCCATTGCAGCACTGATAGTGGCTCCTGATGAGGCTCTGAAGCCAGATCCCAAGTGCCCCTCTACCCAGAGTAGGGTTACTGATGGGCATATTTGTAAGGCTTATGAAACAGCGGCACGCATCGGCCGGCTGGGGAACACCCTTTCCCATCTTCTGCTGGCTCTCTCCACCTCCCTGCAGGATGCACAGGTGGAGGATTCCACACGAGACATGTGTGACATATCCCTACAGGCTTTTTGCCTGGGGGCGCCTGGGGCGGCTGATGTCCACCCTGGTGCACACGCGCCGTCATGTCTGACTGGCGCAGTCACCCCTGACGGAGACTGCTCGTAGGGTTCTTCGTCAGGCACCGGCAGACCCGGGGGAGCTGCTTGGGGCAACTGCCCTGGAAGCTTTGAACCGCACCGCCCTGGCTGATGAGACCAGGCAGCGGCTGGTGTACCTTCACAGGGGTGCGGCCGCTTCCTGTACACCGGGAGGCCCTTCACCGGCCCCCGGGCCTCGCCCCCGGCCGCCTGCCCACGGCGGCCGGCGCGGCTTTCAGCGGTCTGTGAGTCAGCCTGCTGGTGACTTTCGCCCCCCTGTGCGCGGACCGTCCCACCAGCGTCGGGGCGTTGATCCCGACCGTCGCCCCCCCGGGACGTCCGGAGCCCGGGGGAGACGGCGCTGAGGCCACGGAGCCGGTCGTCAGCTACTTTTCCGGCAGCAGCTCGGTTACTGGGCTGCCTGCTCATTTGGGGGCCGGGTGGTTTCCACCCTAGCCCAGGGGTACGTATTGCAGTTCCGACACCGGCCTCCTATCTCCGGCCGGGTTGAGATGACCATCGTCAGAGACCCGGCAAACATTCCGGCTCGGGCTCAGGTGTTGCCCGCCCTACTGGCCAAGAGCGCCATCATGCCGGTGGACCCCCCGCCGCGGCCTGGGGGTTCTACTTGAGCTACTTTCTCATCAGCAAGAGAGACGACGGACGTCGTCCCGTCTTGGACTTGAGGGACCTCGACGAATACATGAAGGTCCTGCCCTTCCGGAGGCTTGACCACAGCAGATGCTCTGCGTAGGTCAGGAGGAAGTGGTTTGCAACTGTGGACCTACAGGGCGCTTGTTTCACGTGCCGGTCGCGGCACGTCACCGGTGGTTCCGGGGGCTAGCCTACCGGGGCCACCGTTGTCGGTTCAGGGTGCTCCTGTGCGGGCTCTCCCTGTCACCGAGGATTTTTTTCACCAGGTGCCTGATGGCAACCCTTGCCCCTCTTATACCTTTGGGCCTGCTGTCGCTACGCCCCCTGCAATGTGGCTGGACAGCCTCGCCTGGATGCCAAGAGGCACGGGCGCAGGCTGGTCAGGGTTCGCGGGTGTGTGTCTATACCCTTGCACCCTGGAAAGGCGGGACATTCCGGCTGAGGGGTGTGCCCTTAGGCGCTGTCCCCTCCCTGCCGGGAGGCTGTCATCAGTAGTCCTCCCGGGTCCGCACGGGCCACATCAACGTGCTGGAGCTCTGGGCTCTGCACTTCACACTAACATTTTTTGCAACTCCTGTGGGGGAGGCACGTGCCGGGTCGGTCGGACAGTGTGTCAACTGTTCCTTGATCGGCCACCAGAGGGGGCCCCGACTCTGCACAGCTGCTGCAGGTGTCCCGGGGCCTCCTAGCGTGGACAGCTCCTCGCCTGCCCGGCCTTCGGGCGATGTTCCTGCCTGGAGACAGGAACCGGGTGACGGACTTCCTCTCCCGGCGCAAGCCGCCTTTGCAGAGGGTCCTCCAGAGGGCTCACGGGCTCCTCTTGGTGGCCCCCTTCCGACCGGGGAAACATAGTTTCCACTGCTGCGGGGGCTCTGCTGCGACACAACATGACGCCCCCCAGAGGGACCGTCTTTTCCAGCCGGGGATTCAGGTTTTGCACCCCGACCCCGTTGCTTTTGGCTCTGAGTCTGGCCGCTGCGGCGCCCGACCCATTGTTGTCAAGCTGTCCTGAACCCGTCAGGGCTGGCATCTCGAATGCCCATGTGCCTCCCACCCGCCTCTGGTATGAGTGCGAGTGGGGGAGATTCTCTGCCTGGTGTGCAGACGGGGCAGAGGACCCTGTTCTTTGCCCCGTGGCCACGATCCTGGGGTCCCTTCGGTCCCTCCTGGATGGTGGCCGTGCTCAGTCCACTTTAAGGGTGTATGTGGCGGTCATTTCATCGCAACATGCCCTGGTTGAGAATGCCACCGTGGGGTGCCACCGGCTGGTTTCTCTTTCTCAGGGGGGCTCTGAGGCTGCCCCCCCCGAGGAGCCCAAAGGCCCCAGTTTTCGATTCCATTCGATTTTTATATAGCGTCTAATACAACAGATGTTGTCTCTAGACGCTTTCCAGAGAACCTGAACATAAACATGAATATAAACCCCCGAGCAGTGTGGGACCTGCCCATGGTGCTAGGTGCCCTCTCTTCTCCACCCTTTTGGGCCCTTGGCCCGGGTGGGCCTGAAGTGGCTCTCTACGGAGATAGCTTTTCTCCTCGCCATGACATCGGCGAGTCGATGAGTTACATGCCCTGTCAGTCAGCTCAGGGGCTATGTTGTGGCCGAACGTGGCGTTCCTGCCCTAGGTCCTGCAGAGAGTGGGCTGAGCCCATTGTGCCCCGTACGGGCCCTTGCTGCTTATGCTACCGCGCCTGTGCGACGGTCGGAGCAGCTTGTTCTCTGCCATGGTGGCCCCAACAGGGGGCGTGCTGTTTCTGGACAGCGCCGTCCCACTGGGTGGTGGACACCGTCGAGCGCGCCCACAGGGCCAGTGGCCGCCCCTTACCAGTGGGGGTGAGGTGCCACTCGGCCAGAAGCGTCGCAGCTTCTTGGCTGCCCTGCAGGGGGTGCCTCTGGAGGACATCTGCACCGCGACTTCGTGGACGTCGCCAGACACGTTCTCCAGGTTTTACCGGATCAATGTCGCCACTCCCCAACCATTGGGCGTGGTTCTACTCCCGGGTCCTTCTGCCCCTGATCAGTGTGGTATGTGACCGGGATTCTATGTGACATTGTTGGTATTCGTCATCCAGTGCTTACAGCACCGCCTGGCGGTCAGTAGGGACGAAATAGAACGAAAGTTACGCCTGTAACTACGGTTCTATGAGTCCCGGATGACCGCCAGGCCTGCCGGTCACTCCGAATCCTCGTGCTCTCGCGAGAAGATTCTAGGAGCCGATCCCATGCTGACGCCGGAAGATATACCCTTCCGGGGGTCATGCAGGGGTCACGGGTGACGTGACATTGTTGGTATTGTACTCGACATGCGCATGCGCGAGGGGGAGATATCCAGTGCTTACAGCACCGCCTGGCGGTCATCCGGGACTCATAGAACCGTAGTTACAGGCGTAACTTTCATTCCTGCTGCTGAACCTAGGTGATGACGTCACCAGAGGGGGCGGGGCCAGGGCTGGAGGGGGCAGGGCCAGAGGGAGGGGAAAAAAATCAAGAAAAATACAGGGAAAAGAGAAGGAAAAAAAAGAAGGAAAAAAGGAAAAAAAGAGGAAAAGAAGGGAAAAAAAGAGGAAAACAAGAGAAAAAAAGAGGAAAAGAGGAAGAAAAAAAGAGGAAAAAAAGTTGAAAAGAGAGGAAAAAAGAGGAAAAAAAGAGGAGAAAAAAAGAGGAAAAAGAGAAGAAAAAAAGGAAAAAGGGAGGAAAAGAGGGAAAAAAGGGAAGAAAAGAGGAAAAAAGAGGAAAAAAATAAGAAAAAAGAGGAAAAGAAAGGGAAAAAAAGAGGAAAACAAGAGAAAAAAGAGGAAAAAAGAGGAAAAAAAGAGGAGAAAAAAGAGGAAAAAAGGGAAGAAAAGAGGAAAAAGGAGGAAAAAAGAAGAAAAAAGAGGAAAAGAAAGGGAAAAAAAGAGGAAAACAAGAGAAAAAAGAGGAAAAAAGAAGAAGAAAAAGGAAAAAAGAGGAATAAAAGCTGAAAAGAGGAAAAAATAGGAAAAAGAGGAAAAAAGGAAGAAAAAAAGAGGAAAAAAAGTTAAAAAGAGAGGAAAAAAGAGGAAAAAAGAGGAAAAGAAGGGAAAAAAAGAGGAAAACAAGAGAAAAAAAGAGGAAAAAAGGAGAAAAAGAAGAAAAAAAAGAGAAAAAGAGGAAAAAAGGAGGAAAAAAAGAGGAAAAAAAGTTGAAAAGAGAGGAAATAATAGGATAAAAAAGAGGAAAAAAAGGAGAAAAAAGAGAAAAAAAGAGGAAAAAAGAGGAAAAAGAGAAGAAAAGAAGGATGAAAAGAGGAAAAAAGAGGAAAAAAGGGAAGAAAAGATGAAAAAAGAGGAAAAAAAGAAGAAAAAAAGGAAAAAACAGAAAAAAGAGGAAAAGAGGAGGAAAAAAAGTTGAAAAGAGAGGAAATAATAGGATAAAAAAGAGGGAAAAAAAGAGGAGAAAAAAGAGAAAAAAGAGGAGGAAAAAGGAGGAAAAAGAGAAGAAGAAAAAAGGAAAAAAGGAGGAAAAGAGGAAGAAAAAAAGAGGAAAAAAGTTGAAAAGAGAGGAAAAAAGAGGAAAAAAAGAGGAGAAAAAAGAGAAAAAAAGAGGAAAAAGAGAAGAAAAAAAGGAAAAAGGGAGGAAAAGAGGGAAAAAAGGGAAGAAAAGAGGAAAAAGAGGAAAAAAATAAGAAAAAAGAGGAAAAGAAAGGGAAAAAAAGAGGAAAACAAGAGAAAAACGAGGAAAAAAGAGGACAAAAAAGAGAAAAAAAGAGGAAAAAAGAAAAAAAGGAAAAAAGGAGGAAAAAAGGGGAAAAAAGGGAAGAAAAGAGGAAAAAAGAGGAAAAAAAGAGGAAAAGAAAGGGAAAAAAAGAGAAAAAAGAGGAAAAAAGAGGAGAAAAAGAAGAAGAAAAAGGAAAAAAGAGGAAAAAAGAGGAATAAAAGCTGAAAAGAGGAAAAAATAGGAAAAAAGGAGGAAAAAAGGAAGAAAAAAAGAGGAAAAAGAGAAGAAAAAAAAGGAAAAAAGGAGGAAAAAAAGTTGAAAAGACAGGAAAAATAGGAGAAAAAGAGGAGAAAAAAGAGGAGAAAAAAAGAGAAAAAGAGGAAAAAAGAGGAAAAAGAGAAGAAAAGAGGAAAAAAAGAAAAAAGAGGAAAAAAGGAGGAAAAAAAGAGGAAAAAAAGTTGAAAAGAGAGGAAATAATAGGATAAAAAAGAGGAAAAAAAGGAGAAAAAATATAAAAAAAGAGGAAAAAAGAGGAAAAAGAGAAGAAAAGAAGGATGAAAAGAGGAAAAAAGAGGAAAAAAGGGAAGAAAAGAGGAAAAAAGAGGAAAAAAAGAAGAAAAAAAGGAAAAAACTGAAAAAAGAGGAAAATAGGAGGAGGAGGAGGAAGAAGAGGAGGAAGAAGAGGAGGAGGAGAAGGAGGAAGGGAAGGAAGAGGAGGAGGAGAATGAGGAAGGGAAGGAAGAGGAGGAAGAGGAACTTCTCGAAATTTTGCCTTTTTTCTTGAAATTTCGCTGTTTTTCCACCTTTTTTTCTTTCTTTTTTTCTTTTTTTTCCCCTTTTTCCTTTTTCCTCTCTCTTTCCCTCTTGTAATGATTTTGGTCCTGATTTTTTTCCCTCCCTCGCCCAGATCCAGATCAGCTGGTATCAGCCACTCTGAGAGTCTACAGAGGTTACCTTACCCTAACCCTAACCCTTACAGAGCTAGGAACCTTCTAGAACCTTCTGTTCCTGCTGCTGACGTCACTCTGAGGGGGCGGGGCCAGGGCTGGAGGGGGCGGGGCCAGAGGGAGGGGAAAAAAATCAAGAAAAATACAGGAAAAAGAGAAGGAAAAAAAGAAGGAAAAAAGGAAAAAAAGAGGAAAAGAAGGGAAAAAAAGAGGAAAACAAGAGAAAAAAAGAGGAAAAAAGGAGAAAAAGAAGAAAAAAAAGTAAAAAAGAGGAAGAAAAGATGAAAAAAAGAGGAAAAAATTGGAAAAAAGAGGAAAATGAGGAAAAAAAAGTTGAAAAGAGAGGAAATAATAGGAGAAAAAAGAGGAAAAAAAGGAGAAAAAAGAGAAAAAAGAGGAAAAAGGAGGAAAAAAGAAGAAAAAGAGAAGGAAAAAAGGAGGAAAAGAGGAAAAAAAGGGAAGAAAAGAGGAAAAAAGAGGAAAAAAAGAAGAAAAAAGAGGAAAAGAAAGGGAAAAAAAGAGGAAAACAAGAGAAAAAAGAGGAAAAAAGAGGAGAAAAAGAAGAAGAAAAAGGAAAAAAGAGGAAAAAGGAGGAATAAAAGATGAAAAGATGAAAAAATAGGAAAAAAGGAGGAAAAAAGGAAGAAAAAAAGAGGAAAACAAGAGAAAAAAGAGGAAAAAAGAGGAAAAAAAGAGGAGAAAAAAGAGAAAAAAAGAGGAAAAAGAGAAGAAAAAAAGGGAAGAAAAGAGGAAAAAAGAGGAAAAAAGAAGAAAAAAGAGGAAAAAAAGAGGAAAATAAGAGAAAAAAGAGGAAAAAAGAGGAGAAAAAGAAGAAGAAAAAGGAAAAAAGAGGAAAAAAGAAGAAAAAAGAGGAAAAGAAAGGGAAAAAAAGAGGAAAACAAGAGAAAAAAGAGGAGAAAAAGAAGAAGAAAAAGGAAAAAAGAGGAATAAAAGCTGAAAAGAGGAAAAAAATAGGAAAAAAGGAGGAAAAAAGGAAGAAAAAAAGAGGAAAAAAAGTTAAAAAGAGAGGAAAAGAAGGGAAAAAAAGAGGAAAACAAGGGAAAAAAAGAGGAAAACAAGAGAAAAAAAGAGGAAAAAAGGAGAAAAAAAGAGGAAAAAAAGTTGAAAAGAGAGGAAATAATAGGATAAAAAAGAGGAAAAAAAGGAGAAAAAAGAGAAAAAAAGAGGAAAAAAGAGGAAAAAGAGAAGAAAAGAAGGATGAAAAGAGGAAAAAAGAGGAAAAAAGGGAAGAAAAGAGGAAAAAAGAGGAAAAAAAGAAGAAAAAAAGGAAAAAACAGAAAAAAGAGGAAAATAGGAGGAAAAAAAGTTGAAAAGAGAGGAAATAATAGGATAAAAAAGAGGGAAAAAAAGAGGAGAAAAAAGAGAAAAAAGAGGAGGAAAAAGGAGGAAAAAGAGAAGAAGAAAAAAGGAAAAAAGGAGGAAAAGAGGAAGAAAAAAAGAGGAAAAAAGTTGAAAAGAGAGGAAAAAAGAGGAAAAAAAGAGGAGAAAAAAGAGAAAAAAAGAGGAAAAAGAGAAGAAAAAAAGGAAAAAGGGAGGAAAAGAGGGAAAAAAGGGAAGAAAAGAGGAAAAAGAGGAAAAAAATAAGAAAAAAGAGGAAAAGAAAGGGAAAAAAAGAGGAAAACAAGAGAAAAACGGGGAAAAAAGAGGAAAAAAAGAGGACAAAAAAGAGAAAAAAAGAGGAAAAAGAGAAGAAGAAAAGGAAAAAGAGGAAAAAAGGGAAAAAAAGGGAAGAAAAGAGGAAAAAAGAGGAAAAAAAGAGGAAAAGAAAGGGAAAAAAAGAGAAAAAAGAGGAGAAAAAGAAGAAGAAAGAGGAAAAAAAGAGGAAAAAAGAGGAATAAAAGCTGAAAAGAGGAAAAAATAGGAAAAAAGGAGGAAAAAAGGAAGAAAAAAAGTTGAAAAGAGAGGAAATAATAGGATAAAAAAGAGGAAAAAAAGGAGAAAAAATAGAAAAAAAGAGGAAAAAAGAGGAAAAAGAGAAGAAAAGAAGGATGAAAAGAGGAAAAAAGAGGAAAAAAGGGAAGAAAAGAGGAAAAAAGAGGAAAAAAAGAAGAAAAAAAGGAAAAAACTGAAAAAAGAGGAAAATAGGAGGAGGAGGAGGAAGAAGAGGAGGAAGAAGAGGAGGAGGAGAAGGAGGAAGGGAAGGAAGAGGAGGAGGAGAATGAGGAAGGGAAGGAAGAGGAGGAAGAGGAACTTCTCGAAATTTTGCCTTTTTTCTTGAAATTTCGCTGTTTTTCCACCTTTTTTTCTTTCTTTTTTTCCCCTTTTTCTTTTTACCTCTGTTTTTTTCCCTCTTGTAATGATTTTGGTCCTGATTTTTTTCCTCCCTCGCCCAGATCCAGCTCAGCTGGTATCAGCCACTCTGAGAGTCTACAGAGGTTACCTTACCCTAACCCTAACCCTTACAGAGCTAGGAACCTTCTAGAACCTTCTGTTCCTGCTGCTGAACCTAGGGGATGACGTCACCAGAGGGGGCGGGGCCAGGGCTGGAGGGGGCGGGGCCAGAGGGAGGGGAAAAAAATCAAGAAAAATACAGGGAAAAGAGAAGGAAAAAAAAGAAGGAAAAAAGGAAAAAAAGAGGAAAAGAAGGGAAAAAAAGAGGAAAACAAGAGAAAAAAAGAGGAAAAAAGGAGAAAAAGAAGAAAAAAAAGGAAAAAAGAGGAAGAAAAGATGAAAAAAAGAGGAAAAAATTGGAAAAAAGAGGAAAAAAATAAGAAAAAAGAGGAAAAGAAAGGGAAAAAAAGAGGAAAACAAGAGAAAAAAGAGGAAAAAAGAGGGAAAAAAGAGGAGAAAAAAGAGAAAAAAAGAGGAAAAAGAGAAGAAAAAAAGGGAAGAAAAGAGGAAAAAAGAGGAAAAAAGAAGAAAAAAGAGGAAAAAAAAGAGGAAAATAAGAGAAAAAAGAGGAAAAAAGAGGAGAAAAAGAAGAAGAAAAAGGAAAAAAGAGGAAAAAAGAAGAAAAAAGAGGAAAAGAAAGGGAAAAAAAGAGGAAAACAAGAGAAAAAAGAGGAGAAAAAGAAGAAGAAAAAGGAAAAAAGAGGAATAAAAGCTGAAAAGAGGAAAAAAATAGGAAAAAAGGAGGAAAAAAGGAAGAAAAAAAGAGGAAAAAAAGTTAAAAAGAGAGGAAAAGAAGGGAAAAAAAGAGGAAAACAAGGGAAAAAAAGAGGAAAACAAGAGAAAAAAAGAGGAAAAAAGGAGAAAAAAAGAGGAAAAAAAGTTGAAAAGAGAGGAAATAATAGGATAAAAAAGAGGAAAAAAAGGAGAAAAAAGAGAAAAAAAGAGGAAAAAAGAGGAAAAAGAGAAGAAAAGAAGGATGAAAAGAGGAAAAAAGAGGAAAAAAGGGAAGAAAAGAGGAAAAAAGAGGAAAAAAAGAAGAAAAAAAGGAAAAAACAGAAAAAAGAGGAAAATAGGAGGAAAAAAAGTTGAAAAGAGAGGAAATAATAGGATAAAAAAGAGGGAAAAAAAGAGGAGAAAAAAGAGAAAAAAGAGGAGGAAAAAGGAGGAAAAAGAGAAGAAGAAAAAAGGAAAAAAGGAGGAAAAGAGGAAGAAAAAAAGAGGAAAAAAGTTGAAAAGAGAGGAAAAAAGAGGAAAAAAAGAGGAGAAAAAAGAGAAAAAAAGAGGAAAAAGAGAAGAAAAAAAGGAAAAAGGGAGGAAAAGAGGGAAAAAAGGGAAGAAAAGAGGAAAAAGAGGAAAAAAATAAGAAAAAAGAGGAAAAGAAAGGGAAAAAAAGAGGAAAACAAGAGAAAAACGGGGAAAAAAGAGGAAAAAAAGAGGACAAAAAAGAGAAAAAAAGAGGAAAAAGAGAAGAAGAAAAGGAAAAAGAGGAAAAAAGGGAAAAAAAGGGAAGAAAAGAGGAAAAAAGAGGAAAAAAAGAGGAAAAGAAAGGGAAAAAAAGAGAAAAAAGAGGAGAAAAAGAAGAAGAAAGAGGAAAAAAAGAGGAAAAAAGAGGAATAAAAGCTGAAAAGAGGAAAAAATAGGAAAAAAGGAGGAAAAAAGGAAGAAAAAAAGTTGAAAAGAGAGGAAATAATAGGATAAAAAAGAGGAAAAAAAGGAGAAAAAATAGAAAAAAAGAGGAAAAAAGAGGAAAAAGAGAAGAAAAGAAGGATGAAAAGAGGAAAAAAGAGGAAAAAAGGGAAGAAAAGAGGAAAAAAGAGGAAAAAAAGAAGAAAAAAAGGAAAAAACTGAAAAAAGAGGAAAATAGGAGGAGGAGGAGGAAGAAGAGGAGGAAGAAGAGGAGGAGGAGAAGGAGGAAGGGAAGGAAGAGGAGGAGGAGAATGAGGAAGGGAAGGAAGAGGAGGAAGAGGAACTTCTCGAAATTTTGCCTTTTTTCTTGAAATTTCGCTGTTTTTCCACCTTTTTTTCTTTCTTTTTTTCCCCTTTTTCTTTTTACCTCTGTTTTTTTCCCTCTTGTAATGATTTTGGTCCTGATTTTTTTCCTCCCTCGCCCAGATCCAGCTCAGCTGGTATCAGCCACTCTGAGAGTCTACAGAGGTTACCTTACCCTAACCCTAACCCTTACAGAGCTAGGAACCTTCTAGAACCTTCTGTTCCTGCTGCTGAACCTAGGGGATGACGTCACCAGAGGGGGCGGGGCCAGGGCTGGAGGGGGCGGGGCCAGAGGGAGGGGAAAAAAAAATCAAGAAAAATACAGGGAAAAGAGAAGGAAAAAAAAGAAGGAAAAAAGGAAAAAAAGAGGAAAAGAAGGGAAAAAAAGAGGAAAACAAGAGAAAAAAAGAGGAAAAAAGGAGAAAAAGAAGAAAAAAAGAGGAAAAAATTGGAAAAAAGAGGAAAAAAATAAGAAAAAAGAGGAAAAGAAAGGGAAAAAAAGAGGAAAACAAGAGAAAAAAGAGGAAAAAAGAGGGAAAAAAGAGGAGAAAAAAGAGAAAAAAAGAGGAAAAAGAGAAGAAAAAAAGGGAAGAAAAGAGGAAAAAAGAGGAAAAAAGAAGAAAAAAGAGGAAAAGAAAGGGAAAAAAAGAGGAAAACAAGAGAAAAACGAGGAAGAAAGAGGACAAAAAAGAGAAAAAAGAGAAAAAAAGAGGAAAAAGAGAAGAAAAAAAAGGAAAAGAGGAAAAAAAGTTGAAAAGACAGGAAAAATAGGAGAAAAAGAGGAGAAAAAAGAGGAGAAAAAAAGAGAAAAAGAGGAAAAAAGAGGAAAAAGAGAAGAAAAGAGGAAAAAAGAGGAAAAAAAGAAGAAAAAAAAGAGGAAAAAAGGAGGAAAAAAAGAGGAAAAAAAGTAGAAAAGAGAGGAAATAATAGGATAAAAAAGAGGAAAAAAAAGGAGAAAAAAGAGAAAAAAAGAGGAAAAAAGAGGAAAAAGAGAAGAAAAGAAGGATGAAAAGAGGAAAAAAGAGGAAAAAAGGGAAGAAAAGAGGAAAAAAGAGGAAAAAAAGAAGAAAAAAAGGAAAAAACAGAAAAAAGAGGAAAATAGGAGGAGGAGGAGGAAGAAGAGGAGGAGGAGAAGGAGGAAGGGAAGGAAGAGGAGGAAGAGGAACTTCTCGAAATTTTGCCTTTTTTCTTGAAATTTCGCTGTTTTTCCACCTTCTTTTCTTTCTTTTTTTTCCCCTTTTTCCTTTTTCCTCTCTCTTTTTCCCTCTTGTAATGATTTTGGTCCTGATGATTTTTCCCAGATCCAGCTCAGCTGGTATCAGCCACTCTGAGAGTCTACAGAGGTTACCTTACCCTAACCCTAACCCTTACAGAGCTAGGAACCTTCTAGAACCTTCTGTTCCTGCTGCTGAACCTAGGTGATGACGTCACCAGAGGGGGCGGGGCCAGGGCTGGAGGAAAGGAGGAAAAAAAAGAAGGAAAAAAGGAAAAAAAGAGGAAAAGGGGGAAAAAAAGGAAAACAAGAGAAAAAAAGAGGAAA
This sequence comes from Cololabis saira, assembly GCF_033807715.1. Lineage (NCBI taxonomy): Eukaryota > Metazoa > Chordata > Actinopteri > Beloniformes > Belonidae > Cololabis > Cololabis saira. The sequence continues at coordinate 34,641 of NW_026906291.1, read as the reverse complement.
AAAGGAGAAAAATAAGAAAAAAAAGGAAAAAAAGAGGAAGAAAAGATGAAAAAAAGAGGAAAAAATTGGAAAAAAGAGGAAAATAAGGAGGAAAAAAAGTTGAAAAGAGAGGAAATAATAGGATAAAAAAGAGGTAAAAAAGAGGTAAAGAAAGGGAAAAAAAGAGGAAAACAAGAGAAAAAAGAGGAAAAAAGAGGAAAAAAAGAAGAAGAAAAAGGAAAAAAGAGGAAAACAAGAGAAGAAAAAAGAGGTAAAGAAAGGGAAAAAAAGAGGAAAACAAGAGAAAAAAGAGGAAAAAAGAGGAGAAAAAGAAGAAGAAAAGGGAAAAAAGAGGAAAAAAGAGGGATAAAAGATGAAAAAAGGAAAAAATAGGAAAAAATGAGGAAAAAAGGAAGAAAAAAAGAAGAAAAAAAGTTGAAAAGAGAGGAAAAAAGAGGAAAAAAGAGGAGAAAAAAGAGAAAAAAAAGGAGAAAAATAAGAAAAAAAGGAAAAAAGAGGAAGAAAAGATGAAAAAAAGAGGAAAAAGAGAAGAAAAAAAGGAAAAAAAGAGGAAAAGAAGGGAAAAAAAGAGGAAAACAAGAGAAAAAAAGAGGAAAAAAGGAGGAAAAGAGGAAGAAAAAAAGAGGAAAAAAAGTTGAAAAGAGAGGAAAAAAGAGGAAAAAAAGGAGAAAAAAGAGAAAAAAAGAGGAAAAAGAGAAGAAAAAAAGGAAAAAGGGAGGAAAAGAGGGAAAAAAGGGAAGAAAAGAGGAAAAAAGAGGAAAAAAAATAAGAAAAAAGAGGTAAAGAAAGGGAAAAAAAGAGGAAAACAAGAGAAAAAAGAGGAAAAAAGAGGAGAAAAAGAAGAAGAAAAAGGAAAAAAGAGGAAAAAAGAGGAATAAAAGATGAAAAAATAGGAAAAAAGGAGGAAAAAAGGAAGAAAAAAGAGGAAAAAAAGTTGAAAAGAGAGGAAAAAAGAGGAAAAAAAGAGGAGAAAAAAGAGAAAAAAAGAGGAAAAAGAGAAGAAAAAAAGGAAAAAAGGAGGAAAAAAAGTTGAAAAGACAGGAAAAATAGGAGAAAAAGAGGAGAAAAAAGAGGAGAAAAAAAGAGAAAAAGAGGAAAAAAGAGGAAAAAGAGAAGAAAAAAAGGAAAAAGGGAGGAAAAGAGGGAAAAAAGGGAAGAAAAGAGGAAAAAAGAGGAAAAAAATAAGAAAAAAGAGGAAAAGAAAGGGAAAAAAGAGGAAAACAAGAGAAAAAAGAGGAAAAAAGAGGAAAAAAAGAGGAGAAAAAAGAGAAAAAAAGAGGAAAACAAGAGAAAAAAAGAGAAAAAAAGGAGGAAAAGAGGAAGAAAAAAAGAGGAAAAAAAGTTGAAAAGAGAGGAAAAAAGAAGAAAAAAGAGGAAAAGAAAGGGAAAAAAAGAGGAAAACAAGAGAAAAAAGAGGAAAAAAGAGGAGAAAAAGAAGAAGAAAAAGGAAAAAAGAGGAAAAAAGAAGAAAAAAGAGGAAAAGAAAGGGAAAAAAAGAGGAAAAAAAAAGGAAAAAAGAGGAAAAAAGAGGAGAAAAAGAAGAAGAAAAAGGAAAAAAGAGGAATAAAAGCTGAAAAGAGGAAAAAATAGGAAAAAAGGAGGAAAAAAGGAAGAAAAAAAGAGGAAAAAAAGTTAAAAAGAGAGAAAAAAAAGGAAAAAAGGAGGAAAAAAAGTTGGAAAGACAGGAAAAATATGAGAAAAAGAGGAGAAAAAAGAGGAGAACCTAGAACCTTCTGTTCCTGCTGCTGAACCTAGGTGATGACGTCACCAGAGGGGGCGGGGCCAGGGCTGGAGGGGGCGGGGCCAGAGGGAGGGGAAAAAAATCAAGAAAAATACAGGGAAAAGAGAAGGAAAAAAAAGAAGGAAAAGAGGAAAAAAAGAGGAAAAGAAGGGAAAAAAAGAGGAAAACAAGAGAAAAAAAGAGAAAAAAAGGAGGAAAAGAGGAAGAAAAAAAGAGGAAAAAAAGTTGAAAAGAGAGGAAAAAAGAGGAAAAAAAGAGGAGAAAAAAGAGAAAAAAAGAGGAAAAAGAAAAGAAAAAAAGGAAAAAGGGAGGAAAAGAGGGAAAAAAGGGAAGAAAAGAGGAAAAAAGAGGAAAAAAATAAGAAAAAAGAGGAAAAGAAAGGGAAAAAAAGAGGAAAACAAGAGAAAAAAGAGGAAAAAGAGAAGAAAAAAGGGAAGAAAAGAGGAAAAAAGAGGAAAAAAGAAGAAAAAAGAGTAAAAGAAAGGGAAAAAAAGAGGAAAACAAGAGAAAAAAGAGGAAAAAAGAGGAGAAAAAGAAGAAAAGGAAAAAAGAGGAAAAAAGAAGAAAAAAGAGGAAAAGAAAGGGAAAAAAGAGGAAAACAAGAGAAAAAAGAGGAATCAAGAGGAGAAAAAGAAGAAGTAAAAGGAAAAAAGAGGAATAAAAGCTGAAAAGAGGAAAAAATAGGAAAAAAGGAGGAAAAAAGGAAGAAAAAAAGAGGAAAAAAAGTTAAAAAGAGAGGAAAAAAGAGGAAAAAGAGAAGAAAAAAAAGGAAAAAAGGAGGAAAAAAAGTTGAAAAGACAGGAAAAATAGGAGAAAAAGAGGAGAAAAAAGAGGAAAAAAAGAGAAAGAGGAAAAAAGAGGAAAAAAGAGGAAAAAGAGAAGAAAAGAAGGATGAAAAGAGGAAAAAAGAGGAAAAAAGGGAAGAAAAGAGGAAAAAAGAGGAAAAAAAGAAGAAAAAAAGGAAAAAACAGAAAAAAGAGGAAAATAGGAGGAGGAGGAGGAAGAAGAGGAGGAAGAAGAGGAGGAGGAGAAGGAGGAAGGGAAGGAAGAGGAGGAGGAGAAGGAGGAAGGGAAGGAAGAGGAGGAAGAGGAACTTCTCGAAATTTTGCCTTTTTTCTTGAAATTTCGCTGTTTTTCCACCTTTTTTTCTTTCTTTTTTTTCCCCTTTTTCCTTTTTCCTCTCTCTTTTTTCCCTCTTGTAATGATTTTGGTCCTGATTTTTTTCCTCCCTCGCCCAGATCCAGCTCAGCTGGTATCAGCCACTCTGAGAGTCTACAGAGGTTACCTTACCCTAACCCTAACCCTTACAGAGCTAGGAACCTTCTAGAACCTTCTGTTCCTGCTGCTGAACCTAGGTGATGACGTCACCAGAGGGGGCGGGGCCAGGGCTGGAGGAAAGGAGGAAAAAAAAGAAGGAAAAAAGGAAAAAAAGAGGAAAAGGGGGAAAAAAAGAAAAAACAAGAGAAAAAAGAGGAAAAAGAGAAGAAAAAAAGGAAAAAGGGAGGAAAAGAGGGAAAAAAGGGAAGAAAAGAGGAAAAAAGAGGAAAAAAGAGGAAAACAAGAGAAAAAAGAGGAAAAAAGAGGAAAAAAAGAGGAGAAAAAAGAGAAAAAAAGAGGAAAAAGAGAAGAAAAAAAGGGAAGAAAAGAGGAAAAAAGAGGAAAAAAGAAGAAAAAAGAGGAAAAAAGAGGAGAAAAAGAAGAAGAAAAAGGAAAAAAGAGGAAAAAAGAAGAAAAAAGAGGAAAAGAAAGGGAAAAAAAGAGGAAAAAAAAGGAAAAAAGAGGAAAAAAGAGGAGAAAAAGAAGAAGAAAAAGGAAAAAAGAGGAATAAAAGCTGAAAAGAGGAAAAAATAGGAAAAAAGGAGGAAAAAAGGAAGAAAAAAAGAGGAAAAAAAGTTAAAAAGAGAGGAAAAAAGAGGAAAAAAGGAGAAAAAAGAGAAAAAAAGAGGAAAAAGAGAAGAAGAAAAAAGGAAAAAAGGAGGAAAAAAAGTTGGAAAGACAGGAAAAATATGAGAAAAAGAGGAGAAAAAAGAGGAGAAAAAAGAGAAAAAGAGGAAAAAAGAGGAAAAAGAGAAGAAAAGAGGAAAAAAGAGGAAAAAAAGAAGAAAAAAAAGAAAAAAGAGGAAAAAAGGAGGAAAAAAAGAGGAAAAAAAGTTGAAAAGAGAGGAAATAATAGGATAAAGAGGAAAAAAAAGGAGAAAAAAGAGAAAAAAAGAGGAAAAAAGAGGAAAAAGAGAAGAAAAGAAGGATGAAAAGAGGAAAAAAGAGGAAAAAAGGGAAGAAAAGAGGAAAAAAGAGGAAAAAAATAAGAAAAAAAGGAAAAAACAGAAAAAAGAGGAAAATAGGAGGAGGAGGAGGAAGAAGAGGAGGAAGAAGAGGAGGAGGAGAAGGAGGAAGGGAAGGAAGAGGAGGAGGAGAAGGAGGAAGGGAAGGAAGAGGAGGAAGAGGAACTTCTCGAAATTTTGCCTTTTTTCTTGAAATTTCGCTGTTTTTCCACCTTCTTTTCTTTCTTTTTTTCCCCTTTTTCCTTTTTCCTCTCTCTTTTTCCCTCTTGTAATGATTTTGGTCCTGATTTTTTTCCTCCCTCGCCCAGATCCAGCTCAGCTGGTATCAGCCACTCTGAGAGTCTACAGAGGTTACCTTACCCTAACCCTAACCCTTACAGAGCTAGGAACCTTCTAGAACCTTCTGTTCCTGCTGCTGAACCTAGGTGATGACGTCACCAGAGGGGGCGGGGCCAGGGCTGGAGGGGGCGGGGCCAGAGGGAGGGGAAAAAAATCAAGAAAAATACAGGGAAAAGAGAAGGAAAAAAAAGAAGGAAAAGAGGAAAAAAAGAGGAAAAGAAGGGAAAAAAAGAGGAAAACAAGAGAAAAAAAGAGAAAAAAAGGAGGAAAAGAGGAAGAAAAAAAAGAGGAAAAAAAGTTGAAAAGAGAGGAAAAAAGAGGAAAAAAAGAGGAGAAAAAAGAGAAAAAAAGAGGAAAAAGAAAAGAAAAAAAGGAAAAAGGGAGGAAAAGAGGGAAAAAAGGGAAGAAAAGAGGAAAAAAGAGGAAAAAAATAAGAAAAAAGAGGAAAAGAAAGGGAAAAAAAGAGGAAAAAAGAAGAAAAAAGAGGAAAAGAAAGGGAAAAAAGAGGAAAACAAGAGAAAAAAGAGGAATCAAGAGGAGAAAAAGAAGAAGTAAAAGGAAAAAAGAGGAATAAAAGCTGAAAAGAGGAAAAAATAGGAAAAAAGGAGGAAAAAAGGAAGAAAAAAAGAGGAAAAAAAGTTAAAAAGAGAGGAAAAAAGAGGAAAAAAGGAGAAAAAAGAGAAAAAAAGAGGAAAAAGAGAAGAAAAAAAAGGAAAAAAGGAGGAAAAAAAGTTGAAAAGACAGGAAAAATAGGAGAAAAAGAGGAGAAAAAAGAGGAAAAAAGAGAAAGAGGAAAAAAGAGGAAAAAAGAGGAAAAAGAGAAGAAAAGAAGGATGAAAAGAGGAAAAAAGAGGAAAAAAGGGAAGAAAAGAGGAAAAAAGAGGAAAAAAAAGAGGAAAAAAAGAAGAAAAAAAGGAAAAAACAGAAAAAAGAGGAAAATAGGAGGAGGAGGAGGAAGAAGAGGAGGAAGAAGAGGAGGAGGAGAAGGAGGAAGGGAAGGAAGAGGAGGAGGAGAAGGAGGAAGGGAAGGAAGAGGAGGAAGAGGAACTTCTCGAAATTTTGCCTTTTTTCTTGAAATTTCGCTGTTTTTCCACCTTTTTTTCTTTCTTTTTTTTCCCCTTTTTCCTTTTTCCTCTCTCTTTTTTCCCTCTTGTAATGATTTTGGTCCTGATTTTTTTCCTCCCTCGCCCAGATCCAGCTCAGCTGGTATCAGCCACTCTGAGAGTCTACAGAGGTTACCTTACCCTAACCCTAACCCTTACAGAGCTAGGAACCTTCTAGAACCTTCTGTTCCTGCTGCTGAACCTAGGTGATGACGTCACCAGAGGGGGCGGGGCCAGGGCTGGAGGAAAGGAGGAAAAAAAAGAAGGAAAAAAGGAAAAAAAAGAGGAAAAGGTGGAAAAAAAGAAAAAACAAGAGAAAAAAGAGGAAAAAGAGAAGAAAAAAAGGAAAAAGGGAGGAAAAGAGGGAAAAAAGGGAAGAAAAGAGGAAAAAAGAGGAAAAAAATAAGAAAAAAGAGGAAAACAAGAGAAAAAAGAGGAAAAAAGAGGAAAAAAAGAGGAGAAAAAAGAGAAAAAAAGAGGAAAAAGAGAAGAAAAAAAGGGAAGAAAAGAGGAAAAAAGAGGAAAAAAGAAGAAAAAAGAGGAAAAGAAAGGGAAAAAAAGAGGAAAACAAGAGAAAAAAGAGGAAAAAAGAGGAGAAAAAGAAGAAGAAAAAGGAAAAAAGAGGAAAAAAGAAGAAAAAAGAGGAAAAGAAAGGGAAAAAAAGAGGAAAAAAAAGGAAAAAAGAGGAAAAAAGAGAAAAAGAAGAAGAAAAAGGAAAAAAGAGGAATAAAAGCTGAAAAGAGGAAAAAATAGGAAAAAAGGAGGAAAAAAGGAAGAAAAAAAGAGGAAAAAAAGTTAAAAAGAGAGGAAAAAAGAGGAAAAAAGGAGAAAAAAGAGAAAAAAAGAGGAAAAAGAGAAGAAGAAAAAAGGAAAAAAGGAGGAAAAGAGGGAAAAAAGGGAAGAAAAGAGGAAAAAGAGGAAAAAAATAAGAAAAAAGAGGAAAAGAAAGGGAAAAAAAGAGGAAAACAAGAGAAAAACGAGGAAAAAAGAGGACAAAAAAGAGAAAAAAAGAGGAAAAAAGAAAAAAAGGAAAAAAGGAGGAAAAAAGGGGAAAAAAGGGAAGAAAAGAGGAAAAAAGAGGAAAAAAAGAGGAAAAGAAAGGGAAAAAAAGAGAAAAAAGAGGAAAAAAGAGGAGAAAAAGAAGAAGAAAAAGGAAAAAAGAGGAAAAAAGAGGAATAAAAGCTGAAAAGAGGAAAAAATAGGAAAAAAGGAGGAAAAAAGGAAGAAAAAAAGAGGAAAAAGAGAAGAAAAAAAAGGAAAAAAGGAGGAAAAAAAGTTGAAAAGACAGGAAAAATAGGAGAAAAAGAGGAGAAAAAAGAGGAGAAAAAAAGAGAAAAAGAGGAAAAAAGAGGAAAAAGAGAAGAAAAGAGGAAAAAAAGAAAAAAGAGGAAAAAAGGAGGAAAAAAAGAGGAAAAAAAGTTGAAAAGAGAGGAAATAATAGGATAAAAAAGAGGAAAAAAAGGAGAAAAAATATAAAAAAAGAGGAAAAAAGAGGAAAAAGAGAAGAAAAGAAGGATGAAAAGAGGAAAAAAGAGGAAAAAAGGGAAGAAAAGAGGAAAAAAGAGGAAAAAAAGAAGAAAAAAAGGAAAAAACTGAAAAAAGAGGAAAATAGGAGGAGGAGGAGGAAGAAGAGGAGGAAGAAGAGGAGGAGGAGAAGGAGGAAGGGAAGGAAGAGGAGGAGGAGAATGAGGAAGGGAAGGAAGAGGAGGAAGAGGAACTTCTCGAAATTTTGCCTTTTTTCTTGAAATTTCGCTGTTTTTCCACCTTTTTTTCTTTCTTTTTTTCTTTTTTTTCCCCTTTTTCCTTTTTCCTCTCTCTTTCCCTCTTGTAATGATTTTGGTCCTGATTTTTTTCCCTCCCTCGCCCAGATCCAGATCAGCTGGTATCAGCCACTCTGAGAGTCTACAGAGGTTACCTTACCCTAACCCTAACCCTTACAGAGCTAGGAACCTTCTAGAACCTTCTGTTCCTGCTGCTGACGTCACTCTGAGGGGGCGGGGCCAGGGCTGGAGGGGGCGGGGCCAGAGGGAGGGGAAAAAAATCAAGAAAAATACAGGAAAAAGAGAAGGAAAAAAAGAAGGAAAAAAGGAAAAAAAGAGGAAAAGAAGGGAAAAAAAGAGGAAAACAAGAGAAAAAAAGAGGAAAAAAGGAGAAAAAGAAGAAAAAAAAGTAAAAAAGAGGAAGAAAAGATGAAAAAAAGAGGAAAAAATTGGAAAAAAGAGGAAAATGAGGAAAAAAAAGTTGAAAAGAGAGGAAATAATAGGAGAAAAAAGAGGAAAAAAAGGAGAAAAAAGAGAAAAAAGAGGAAAAAGGAGGAAAAAAGAAGAAAAAGAGAAGGAAAAAAGGAGGAAAAGAGGAAAAAAAGGGAAGAAAAGAGGAAAAAAGAGGAAAAAAAGAAGAAAAAAGAGGAAAAGAAAGGGAAAAAAAGAGGAAAACAAGAGAAAAAAGAGGAAAAAAGAGGAGAAAAAGAAGAAGAAAAAGGAAAAAAGAGGAAAAAGGAGGAATAAAAGATGAAAAGATGAAAAAATAGGAAAAAAGGAGGAAAAAAGGAAGAAAAAAAGAGGAAAACAAGAGAAAAAAGAGGAAAAAAGAGGAAAAAAAGAGGAGAAAAAAGAGAAAAAAAGAGGAAAAAGAGAAGAAAAAAAGGGAAGAAAAGAGGAAAAAAGAGGAAAAAAGAAGAAAAAAGAGGAAAAAAAAGAGGAAAATAAGAGAAAAAAGAGGAAAAAAGAGGAGAAAAAGAAGAAGAAAAAGGAAAAAAGAGGAAAAAAGAAGAAAAAAGAGGAAAAGAAAGGGAAAAAAAGAGGAAAACAAGAGAAAAAAGAGGAGAAAAAGAAGAAGAAAAAGGAAAAAAGAGGAATAAAAGCTGAAAAGAGGAAAAAAATAGGAAAAAAGGAGGAAAAAAGGAAGAAAAAAAGAGGAAAAAAAGTTAAAAAGAGAGGAAAAGAAGGGAAAAAAAGAGGAAAACAAGGGAAAAAAAGAGGAAAACAAGAGAAAAAAAGAGGAAAAAAGGAGAAAAAAAGAGGAAAAAAAGTTGAAAAGAGAGGAAATAATAGGATAAAAAAGAGGAAAAAAAGGAGAAAAAAGAGAAAAAAAGAGGAAAAAAGAGGAAAAAGAGAAGAAAAGAAGGATGAAAAGAGGAAAAAAGAGGAAAAAAGGGAAGAAAAGAGGAAAAAAGAGGAAAAAAAGAAGAAAAAAAGGAAAAAACAGAAAAAAGAGGAAAATAGGAGGAAAAAAAGTTGAAAAGAGAGGAAATAATAGGATAAAAAAGAGGGAAAAAAAGAGGAGAAAAAAGAGAAAAAAGAGGAGGAAAAAGGAGGAAAAAGAGAAGAAGAAAAAAGGAAAAAAGGAGGAAAAGAGGAAGAAAAAAAGAGGAAAAAAGTTGAAAAGAGAGGAAAAAAGAGGAAAAAAAGAGGAGAAAAAAGAGAAAAAAAGAGGAAAAAGAGAAGAAAAAAAGGAAAAAGGGAGGAAAAGAGGGAAAAAAGGGAAGAAAAGAGGAAAAAGAGGAAAAAAATAAGAAAAAAGAGGAAAAGAAAGGGAAAAAAAGAGGAAAACAAGAGAAAAACGGGGAAAAAAGAGGAAAAAAAGAGGACAAAAAAGAGAAAAAAAGAGGAAAAAGAGAAGAAGAAAAGGAAAAAGAGGAAAAAAGGGAAAAAAAGGGAAGAAAAGAGGAAAAAAGAGGAAAAAAAGAGGAAAAGAAAGGGAAAAAAAGAGAAAAAAGAGGAGAAAAAGAAGAAGAAAGAGGAAAAAAAGAGGAAAAAAGAGGAATAAAAGCTGAAAAGAGGAAAAAATAGGAAAAAAGGAGGAAAAAAGGAAGAAAAAAAGTTGAAAAGAGAGGAAATAATAGGATAAAAAAGAGGAAAAAAAGGAGAAAAAATAGAAAAAAAGAGGAAAAAAGAGGAAAAAGAGAAGAAAAGAAGGATGAAAAGAGGAAAAAAGAGGAAAAAAGGGAAGAAAAGAGGAAAAAAGAGGAAAAAAAGAAGAAAAAAAGGAAAAAACTGAAAAAAGAGGAAAATAGGAGGAGGAGGAGGAAGAAGAGGAGGAAGAAGAGGAGGAGGAGAAGGAGGAAGGGAAGGAAGAGGAGGAGGAGAATGAGGAAGGGAAGGAAGAGGAGGAAGAGGAACTTCTCGAAATTTTGCCTTTTTTCTTGAAATTTCGCTGTTTTTCCACCTTTTTTTCTTTCTTTTTTTCCCCTTTTTCTTTTTACCTCTGTTTTTTTCCCTCTTGTAATGATTTTGGTCCTGATTTTTTTCCTCCCTCGCCCAGATCCAGCTCAGCTGGTATCAGCCACTCTGAGAGTCTACAGAGGTTACCTTACCCTAACCCTAACCCTTACAGAGCTAGGAACCTTCTAGAACCTTCTGTTCCTGCTGCTGAACCTAGGGGATGACGTCACCAGAGGGGGCGGGGCCAGGGCTGGAGGGGGCGGGGCCAGAGGGAGGGGAAAAAAATCAAGAAAAATACAGGGAAAAGAGAAGGAAAAAAAAGAAGGAAAAAAGGAAAAAAAGAGGAAAAGAAGGGAAAAAAAGAGGAAAACAAGAGAAAAAAAGAGGAAAAAAGGAGAAAAAGAAGAAAAAAAAGGAAAAAAGAGGAAGAAAAGATGAAAAAAAGAGGAAAAAATTGGAAAAAAGAGGAAAAAAATAAGAAAAAAGAGGAAAAGAAAGGGAAAAAAAGAGGAAAACAAGAGAAAAAAGAGGAAAAAAGAGGGAAAAAAGAGGAGAAAAAAGAGAAAAAAAGAGGAAAAAGAGAAGAAAAAAAGGGAAGAAAAGAGGAAAAAAGAGGAAAAAAGAAGAAAAAAGAGGAAAAAAAAGAGGAAAATAAGAGAAAAAAGAGGAAAAAAGAGGAGAAAAAGAAGAAGAAAAAGGAAAAAAGAGGAAAAAAGAAGAAAAAAGAGGAAAAGAAAGGGAAAAAAAGAGGAAAACAAGAGAAAAAAGAGGAGAAAAAGAAGAAGAAAAAGGAAAAAAGAGGAATAAAAGCTGAAAAGAGGAAAAAAATAGGAAAAAAGGAGGAAAAAAGGAAGAAAAAAAGAGGAAAAAAAGTTAAAAAGAGAGGAAAAGAAGGGAAAAAAAGAGGAAAACAAGGGAAAAAAAGAGGAAAACAAGAGAAAAAAAGAGGAAAAAAGGAGAAAAAAAGAGGAAAAAAAGTTGAAAAGAGAGGAAATAATAGGATAAAAAAGAGGAAAAAAAGGAGAAAAAAGAGAAAAAAAGAGGAAAAAAGAGGAAAAAGAGAAGAAAAGAAGGATGAAAAGAGGAAAAAAGAGGAAAAAAGGGAAGAAAAGAGGAAAAAAGAGGAAAAAAAGAAGAAAAAAAGGAAAAAACAGAAAAAAGAGGAAAATAGGAGGAAAAAAAGTTGAAAAGAGAGGAAATAATAGGATAAAAAAGAGGGAAAAAAAGAGGAGAAAAAAGAGAAAAAAGAGGAGGAAAAAGGAGGAAAAAGAGAAGAAGAAAAAAGGAAAAAAGGAGGAAAAGAGGAAGAAAAAAAGAGGAAAAAAGTTGAAAAGAGAGGAAAAAAGAGGAAAAAAAGAGGAGAAAAAAGAGAAAAAAAGAGGAAAAAGAGAAGAAAAAAAGGAAAAAGGGAGGAAAAGAGGGAAAAAAGGGAAGAAAAGAGGAAAAAGAGGAAAAAAATAAGAAAAAAGAGGAAAAGAAAGGGAAAAAAAGAGGAAAACAAGAGAAAAACGGGGAAAAAAGAGGAAAAAAAGAGGACAAAAAAGAGAAAAAAAGAGGAAAAAGAGAAGAAGAAAAGGAAAAAGAGGAAAAAAGGGAAAAAAAGGGAAGAAAAGAGGAAAAAAGAGGAAAAAAAGAGGAAAAGAAAGGGAAAAAAAGAGAAAAAAGAGGAGAAAAAGAAGAAGAAAGAGGAAAAAAAGAGGAAAAAAGAGGAATAAAAGCTGAAAAGAGGAAAAAATAGGAAAAAAGGAGGAAAAAAGGAAGAAAAAAAGTTGAAAAGAGAGGAAATAATAGGATAAAAAAGAGGAAAAAAAGGAGAAAAAATAGAAAAAAAGAGGAAAAAAGAGGAAAAAGAGAAGAAAAGAAGGATGAAAAGAGGAAAAAAGAGGAAAAAAGGGAAGAAAAGAGGAAAAAAGAGGAAAAAAAGAAGAAAAAAAGGAAAAAACTGAAAAAAGAGGAAAATAGGAGGAGGAGGAGGAAGAAGAGGAGGAAGAAGAGGAGGAGGAGAAGGAGGAAGGGAAGGAAGAGGAGGAGGAGAATGAGGAAGGGAAGGAAGAGGAGGAAGAGGAACTTCTCGAAATTTTGCCTTTTTTCTTGAAATTTCGCTGTTTTTCCACCTTTTTTTCTTTCTTTTTTTCCCCTTTTTCTTTTTACCTCTGTTTTTTTCCCTCTTGTAATGATTTTGGTCCTGATTTTTTTCCTCCCTCGCCCAGATCCAGCTCAGCTGGTATCAGCCACTCTGAGAGTCTACAGAGGTTACCTTACCCTAACCCTAACCCTTACAGAGCTAGGAACCTTCTAGAACCTTCTGTTCCTGCTGCTGAACCTAGGGGATGACGTCACCAGAGGGGGCGGGGCCAGGGCTGGAGGGGGCGGGGCCAGAGGGAGGGGAAAAAAATCAAGAAAAATACAGGGAAAAGAGAAGGAAAAAAAAGAAGGAAAAAAGGAAAAAAAGAGGAAAAGAAGGGAAAAAAAGAGGAAAACAAGAGAAAAAAAGAGGAAAAAAGGAGAAAAAGAAGAAAAAAAAGGAAAAAAGAGGAAGAAAAGATGAAAAAAAGAGGAAAAAATTGGAAAAAAGAGGAAAAAAATAAGAAAAAAGAGGAAAAGAAAGGGAAAAAAAGAGGAAAACAAGAGAAAAAAGAGGAAAAAAGAGGGAAAAAAGAGGAGAAAAAAGAGAAAAAAAGAGGAAAAAGAGAAGAAAAAAAGGGAAGAAAAGAGGAAAAAAGAGGAAAAAAGAAGAAAAAAGAGGAAAAGAAAGGGAAAAAAAGAGGAAAACAAGAGAAAAACGAGGAAGAAAGAGGACAAAAAAGAGAAAAAAGAGAAAAAAAGAGGAAAAAGAGAAGAAAAAAAAGGAAAAGAGGAAAAAAAGTTGAAAAGACAGGAAAAATAGGAGAAAAAGAGGAGAAAAAAGAGGAGAAAAAAAGAGAAAAAGAGGAAAAAAGAGGAAAAAGAGAAGAAAAGAGGAAAAAAGAGGAAAAAAAGAAGAAAAAAAAGAGGAAAAAAGGAGGAAAAAAAGAGGAAAAAAAGTAGAAAAGAGAGGAAATAATAGGATAAAAAAGAGGAAAAAAAAGGAGAAAAAAGAGAAAAAAAGAGGAAAAAAGAGGAAAAGAGAAGAAAAGAAGGATGAAAAGAGGAAAAAAGAGGAAAAAAGGGAAGAAAAGAGGAAAAAAGAGGAAAAAAAGAAGAAAAAAGGAAAAAACAGAAAAAAGAGAAATTAGGAGGAGGAGGAGGAAGAAGAGGAGGAGGAGAAGGAGGAAGGGAAGGAAGAGGAGGAAGAGGAACTTCTCGAAATTTTGCCTTTTTTCTTGAAATTTCGCTGTTTTTCCACCTTCTTTTCTTTCTTTTTTTTCCCTTTTTCCTTTTTCCTCTCTCTTTTTCCCTCTTGTAATGATTTTGGTCCTGATGATTTTTCCCAGATCCAGCTCAGCTGGTATCAGCCACTCTGAGAGTCTACAGAGGTTACCTTACCCTAACCCTAACCCTTACAGAGCTAGGAACCTTCTAGAACCTTCTGTTCCTGCTGCTGAACCTAGGTGATGACGTCACCAGAGGGGGGCGGGGCCAGGGCTGGAGGAAAGGAGGAAAAAAAAGAAGGAAAAAAGGAAAAAAAGAGGAAAAGGGGAAAAAAAGGAAAACAAGAGAAAAAAAGAGGAAAAAAGGAGAAAAATAAGAAAAAAAAGGAAAAAAAGAGGAAGAAAAGATGAAAAAAAGAGGAAAAAATTGGAAAAAAGAGGAAAATAAGGAGGAAAAAAAGTTGAAAAGAGAGGAAATAATAGGATAAAAAAGAGGTAAAAAGAGGAGAAAGAGGAGGAAAAAAGAGGAAAAAGAGAAGAAGAAAAAAGGAAAAAAGGAGGAAAAGAGGAAAAAAATGGAAGAAAAGAGGAAAAAAGAGGAAAAAAGAAGAAAAGAAAGGGAAAAAAAGAGGAAAACAAGAGGAAAAAAGAGGAAAAAAGAGGAGAAAAAGAAGAAGAAAAGGGAAAAAAGAGGAAAAAAGAGGGATAAAAGATGAAAAAAGGAAAAAATAGGAAAAAATGAGGAAAAAAGGAAGAAAAAAAGAAGAAAAAAAGTTGAAAAGAGAGGAAAAAAGAGGAAAAAAGAGGAGAAAAAAGAGAAAAAAAAGGAGAAAAATAAGAAAAAAAGGAAAAAAGAGGAAGAAAAGATGAAAAAAAGAGGAAAAAGAGAAGAAAAAAAGGAAAAAAAGAGGAAAAGAAGGGAAAAAAAGAGGAAAACAAGAGAAAAAAAGAGGAAAAAAGGAGGAAAAGAGGAAGAAAAAAAGAGGAAAAAAGTTGAAAGAGAGGAAAAAAGAGGAAAAAAAGAGGAGAAAAAAGAGAAAAAAAGAGGAAAAAGAGAAGAAAAAAGGAAAAAGGGAGAAAAGAGGGAAAAAAGGGAAGAAAGAGGAAAAAGAGGAAAAAAAATAAGAAAAAGAGGTAAAGAAAGGGAAAAAAGAGGAAAACAAGAGAAAAAAAGAGGAAAAAAGAGGAAAAAAGAAGAAGAAAAAGGAAAAAAAGAGGAAAACAAGAGAAGAAAAAAAGAGGTAAAGAAAGGGAAAAAAAGAGGAAAACAAGAGAAAAAAGAGGAAAAAAAAAAGAGGAGAAAAAGAAGAAGAAAAAGGAAAAAAGAGGAAAAAAGAGGAATAAAAGATGAAAAAATAGGAAAAAAGGAGGAAAAAAGGAAGAAAAAAGAGGAAAAAAAGTTGAAAAGAGAGGAAAAAAGAGGAAAAAAAGAGGAGAAAAAAGAGAAAAAAAGAGGAAAAAGAGAAGAAAAAAAGGAAAAAAGGAGGAAAAAAAGTTGAAAAGACAGGAAAAATAGGAGAAAAAGAGGAGAAAAAAGAGGAGAAAAAAAGAGAAAAAGAGGAAAAAAGAGGAAAAAGAGAAGAAAAAAATGAAAAAGGTGGAAAAGAGGGAAAAAAGGGAAGAAAAGAGGGAAAAAAGAGGAAAAAAATATGAAAAAAGAGGAAAAGAAAGGGAAAAAAGAGGAAAACAAGAGAAAAAAGTGGAAAAAAGAGGAAAAAAAGAGGAGAAAAAAAGAGAAAAAAAGAGGAAAACAAGAGAAAAAAGAGAAAAAAGGAGGAAAAGAGGAAGAAAAAAAGAGGAAAAAAAGTTGAAAAGAGAGGAAAAAGAAGAAAAAAGAGGAAAAGAAAGGGAAAAAAAGAGGAAAACAAGAGAAAAAAGAGGAAAAAAGAGGAGAAAAAGTAGAAGAAAAAGGAAAAAAGAGGAAAAAAGAAGAAAAAAGAGGAAAGAAAGGGAAAAAAAGAGGAAAAAAAAAGGAAAAAGAGGAAAAAAGAGGAGAAAAAGAAGAAGAAAAAGGAAAAAAGAGGAATAAAAGCTGAAAGAGGAAAAAATAGGAAAAAAGGAGGAAAAAGGAAGAAAAAAAGAGGAAAAAAGTTAAAAGAGAGAAAAAAAAGGAAAAAAGGAGGAAAAAAGTTGGAAAGACAGGAAAAATATGAGAAAAAGAGGAGAAAAAAGAGGAGAACCTAGAACCTTCTGTTCCTGCTGCTGAACCTAGGTGATGACGTCACCAGAGGGGGCGGGGCCAGGGCTGGAGGGGGCGGGGCCAGAGGGAGGGGAAAAAAATCAAGAAAAATACAGGGAAAAGAGAAGGAAAAAAAGAAGGAAAAGAGGAAAAAAAGAGGAAAAGAAGGGAAAAAAAGAGGAAAACAAGAGAAAAAAAGAGAAAAAAAGGAGGAAAAGAGGAAGAAAAAAAGAGGAAAAAAGTTGAAAAGAGAGGAAAAAAGAGGAAAAAAAGAGGAGAAAAAAGAGAAAAAAAGAGGAAAAAGAAAAGAAAAAAAGGAAAAAGGGAGGAAAAGAGGGAAAAAAGGGAAGAAAAGAGGAAAAAAGAGGAAAAAAATAAGAAAAAAGAGGAAAAGAAAGGGAAAAAAAGAGGAAAACATGAGAAAAAAGAGGAAAAAGAGAAGAAAAAGGGAAGAAAAGAGGAAAAAAGAGGAAAAAAGAAGAAAAAAGAGTAAAAGAAAGGGAAAAAAAGAGGAAAACAAGAGAAAAAAGAGGAAAAAAGAGGAGAAAAAGAAGAAAAGGAAAAAAGAGGAAAAAAGAAGAAAAAAGAGGAAAAGAAAGGGAAAAAAGAGGAAAACAAGAGAAAAAAGAGGAATCAAGAGGAGAAAAAGAAGAAGTAAAAGGAAAAAAGAGGAATAAAAGCTGAAAAGAGGAAAAAATAGGAAAAAAGGAGGAAAAAAGGAAGAAAAAAAGAGGAAAAAAAGTTAAAAAGAGAGGAAAAAAGAGGAAAAAAGGAGAAAAAAGAGAAAAAAAGAGGAAAAAGAGAAGAAAAAAAAGGAAAAAAGGAGGAAAAAAAGTTGAAAAGACAGGAAAAATAGGAGAAAAAGAGGAGAAAAAAGAGGAAAAAAAGAGAAAGAGGAAAAAAGAGGAAAAAAGAGGAAAAAGAGAAGAAAAGAAGGATGAAAAGAGGAAAAAAGAGGAAAAAAGGGAAGAAAAGAGGAAAAAAGAGGAAAAAAAGAAGAAAAAAAGGAAAAAACAGAAAAAAGAGGAAAATAGGAGGAGGAGGAGGAAGAAGAGGAGGAAGAAGAGGAGGAGGAGAAGGAGGAAGGGAAGGAAGAGGAGGAGGAGAAGGAGGAAGGGAAGGAAGAGGAGGAAGAGGAACTTCTCGAAATTTTGCCTTTTTTCTTGAAATTTCGCTGTTTTTCCACCTTTTTTTCTTTCTTTTTTTCCCCTTTTTCCTTTTTCCTCTCTCTTTTTTCCCTCTTGTAATGATTTTGGTCCTGATTTTTTTCCTCCCTCGCCCAGATCCAGCTCAGCTGGTATCAGCCACTCTGAGAGTCTACAGAGGTTACCTTACCCTAACCCTAACCCTTACAGAGCTAGGAACCTTCTAGAACCTTCTGTTCCTGCTGCTGAACCTAGGTGATGACGTCACCAGAGGGGGCGGGGCCAGGGCTGGAGGAAAGGAGGAAAAAAAAGAAGGAAAAAAGGAAAAAAAGAGGAAAAGGGGGAAAAAAAGAAAAAACAAGAGAAAAAAGAGGAAAAAGAGAAGAAAAAAAGGAAAAAGGGAGGAAAAGAGGGAAAAAAGGGAAGAAAAGAGGAAAAAAGAGGAAAAAAGAGGAAAACAAGAGAAAAAAGAGGAAAAAAGAGGAAAAAAAGAGGAGAAAAAAGAGAAAAAAAGAGGAAAAAGAGAAGAAAAAAAGGGAAGAAAAGAGGAAAAAAGAGGAAAAAAGAAGAAAAAAGAGGAAAAAAGAGGAGAAAAAGAAGAAGAAAAAGGAAAAAAGAGGAAAAAAGAAGAAAAAAGAGGAAAAGAAAGGGAAAAAAAGAGGAAAAAAAAGGAAAAAAGAGGAAAAAAGAGGAGAAAAAGAAGAAGAAAAAGGAAAAAAGAGGAATAAAAGCTGAAAAGAGGAAAAAATAGGAAAAAAGGAGGAAAAAAGGAAGAAAAAAAGAGGAAAAAAAGTTAAAAAGAGAGGAAAAAAGAGGAAAAAAGGAGAAAAAAGAGAAAAAAAGAGGAAAAAGAGAAGAAGAAAAAAGGAAAAAAGGAGGAAAAAAAGTTGGAAAGACAGGAAAAATATGAGAAAAAGAGGAGAAAAAAGAGGAGAAAAAAGAGAAAAAGAGGAAAAAAGAGGAAAAAGAGAAGAAAAGAGGAAAAAAGAGGTAAAAAAAGAAGAAAAAAAAGAAAAAAGAGGAAAAAAAAGGAGAAAAAAGAGAAAAAAAGAGGAAAAAAGAGGAAAAAGAGAAGAAAAGAAGGATGAAAAGAGGAAAAAAGAGGAAAAAAGGGAAGAAAAGAGGAAAAAAGAGGAAAAAAATAAGAAAAAAAGGAAAAAAACAGAAAAAAGAGGAAAATAGGAGGAGGAGGAGGAAGAAGAGGAGGAAGAAGAGGAGGAGGAGAAGGAGGAAGGGAAGGAAGAGGAGGAGGAGAAGGAGGAAGGGAAGGAAGAGGAGGAAGAGGAACTTCTCGAAATTTTGCCTTTTTTCTTGAAATTTCGCTGTTTTTCCACCTTCTTTTCTTTCTTTTTTTCCCCTTTTTCCTTTTTCCTCTCTCTTTTTCCCTCTTGTAATGATTTTGGTCCTGATTTTTTTCCTCCCTCGCCCAGATCCAGCTCAGCTGGTATCAGCCACTCTGAGAGTCTACAGAGGTTACCTTACCCTAACCCTAACCCTTACAGAGCTAGGAACCTTCTAGAACCTTCTGTTCCTGCTGCTGAACCTAGGTGATGACGTCACCAGAGGGGGCGGGGCCAGGGCTGGAGGGGGCGGGGCCAGAGGGAGGGGAAAAAAATCAAGAAAAATACAGGGAAAAGAGAAGGAAAAAAAAGAAGGAAAAGAGGAAAAAAAGAGGAAAAGAAGGGAAAAAAAGAGGAAAACAAGAGAAAAAAAGAGAAAAAAAGGAGGAAAAGAGGAAGAAAAAAAAGAGGAAAAAAAGTTGAAAAGAGAGGAAAAAAGAGGAAAAAAAGAGGAGAAAAAAGAGAAAAAAAGAGGAAAAAGAAAAGAAAAAAAGGAAAAAGGGAGGAAAAGAGGGAAAAAAGGGAAGAAAAGAGGAAAAAAGAGGAAAAAAATAAGAAAAAAGAGGAAAAGAAAGGGAAAAAAAGAGGAAAAAAGAAGAAAAAAGAGGAAAAGAAAGGGAAAAAAGAGGAAAACAAGAGAAAAAAGAGGAATCAAGAGGAGAAAAAGAAGAAGTAAAAGGAAAAAAGAGGAATAAAAGCTGAAAAGAGGAAAAAATAGGAAAAAAGGAGGAAAAAAGGAAGAAAAAAAGAGGAAAAAAAGTTAAAAAGAGAGGAAAAAAGAGGAAAAAAGGAGAAAAAAGAGAAAAAAAGAGGAAAAAGAGAAGAAAAAAAAGGAAAAAAGGAGGAAAAAAAGTTGAAAAGACAGGAAAAATAGGAGAAAAAGAGGAGAAAAAAGAGGAAAAAAAGAGAAAGAGGAAAAAAGAGGAAAAAAGAGGAAAAAGAGAAGAAAAGAAGGATGAAAAGAGGAAAAAAGAGGAAAAAAGGGAAGAAAAGAGGAAAAAAGAGGAAAAAAAAGAGGAAAAAAAGAAGAAAAAAAGGAAAAAAACAGAAAAAAGAGGAAAATAGGAGGAGGAGGAGGAAGAAGAGGAGGAAGAAGAGGAGGAGGAGAAGGAGGAAGGGAAGGAAGAGGAGGAGGAGAAGGAGGAAGGGAAGGAAGAGGAGGAAGAGGAACTTCTCGAAATTTTGCCTTTTTTCTTGAAATTTCGCTGTTTTTCCACCTTTTTTTCTTTCTTTTTTTTCCCCTTTTTCCTTTTTCCTCTCTCTTTTTTCCCTCTTGTAATGATTTTGGTCCTGATTTTTTTCCTCCCTCGCCCAGATCCAGCTCAGCTGGTATCAGCCACTCTGAGAGTCTACAGAGGTTACCTTACCCTAACCCTAACCCTTACAGAGCTAGGAACCTTCTAGAACCTTCTGTTCCTGCTGCTGAACCTAGGTGATGACGTCACCAGAGGGGGCGGGGCCAGGGCTGGAGGAAAGGAGGAAAAAAAAGAAGGAAAAAAGGAAAAAAAAGAGGAAAAGGGGGAAAAAAAGAAAAAACAAGAGAAAAAAGAGGAAAAAGAGAAGAAAAAAAGGAAAAAGGGAGGAAAAGAGGGAAAAAAGGGAAGAAAAGAGGAAAAAAGAGGAAAAAAATAAGAAAAAAGAGGAAAACAAGAGAAAAAAGAGGAAAAAAGAGGAAAAAAAGAGGAGAAAAAAGAGAAAAAAAGAGGAAAAAGAGAAGAAAAAAAGGGAAGAAAAGAGGAAAAAAGAGGAAAAAAGAAGAAAAAAGAGGAAAAGAAAGGGAAAAAAAGAGGAAAACAAGAGAAAAAAGAGGAAAAAAGAGGAGAAAAAGAAGAAGAAAAAGGAAAAAAGAGGAAAAAAGAAGAAAAAAGAGGAAAAGAAAGGGAAAAAAAGAGGAAAAAAAAGGAAAAAAGAGGAAAAAAGAGAAAAAGAAGAAGAAAAAGGAAAAAAGAGGAATAAAAGCTGAAAAGAGGAAAAAATAGGAAAAAAGGAGGAAAAAAGGAAGAAAAAAAGAGGAAAAAAAGTTAAAAAGAGAGGAAAAAAGAGGAAAAAAGGAGAAAAAAGAGAAAAAAAGAGGAAAAAGAGAAGAAGAAAAAAGGAAAAAAGGAGGAAAAAAAGTTGGAAAGACAGGAAAAATATGAGAAAAAGAGGAGAAAAAAGGAGAAAAAAGAGAAAAAGAGGAAAAAAGAGGAAAAAGAGAAGAAAAGAGGAAAAAAGAGGAAAAAAAGAAGAAAAAAAAGAAAAAAGAGGAAAAAAGGAGGAAAAAAAGAGGAAAAGAGAGGAAATAATAGGATAAAGAGGAAAAAAAAGGAGAAAAAAGAGAAAAAAAGAGGAAAAAAGAGGAAAAAGAGAAGAAAAGAAGGATGAAAAGAGGAAAAAAGAGGAAAAAAGGGAAGAAAAGAGGAAAAAAGAGGAAAAAAATAAGAAAAAAAGGAAAAAACAGAAAAAAGAGGAAAATAGGAGGAGGAGGAGGAAGAAGAGGAGGAAGAAGAGGAGGAGGAGAAGGAGGAAGGGAAGGAAGAGGAGGAGGAGAAGGAGGAAGGGAAGGAAGAGGAGGAGGAGGAACTTCTCGAAATTTTGCCTTTTTTCTTGAAATTTCGCTGTTTTTCCACCTTCTTTTCTTTCTTTTTTTCCCCTTTTTCCTTTTTCCTCTCTCTTTTTCCCTCTTGTAATGATTTTGGTCCTGATTTTTTTCCTCCCTCGCCCAGATCCAGCTCAGCTGGTATCAGCCACTCTGAGAGTCTACAGAGGTTACCTTACCCTAACCCTAACCCTTACAGAGCTAGGAACCTTCTAGAACCTTCTGTTCCTGCTGCTGAACCTAGGTGATGACGTCACCAGAGGGGGCGGGGCCAGGGCTGGAGGGGGCGGGGCCAGAGGGAGGGGAAAAAAAATCAAGAAAAATACAGGAAAAAGAGAAGGAAAAAAAAGGAGGAAAAGAGGAAAAAAAGAGGAAAAGAAGGGAAAAAAAGAGGAAAAGAAGGGAAAAAAAGAGGAAAACAAGATTAAAAAAGAGGAAAAAAGGAGAAAAAGAAGAAAAAAGGAAAAAAGAGGAAAAAGAGGAAAAAATGAAGAAAAAAAGGGGAAAACTGAAAAAAAGAGGAAAAAAGGAGGAGGAGGAGGAGGAGGAGGAGGAGGAGGAGGAGGAACTTCTCGAAATTTTGCCTTTTTTCTTGAAATTTCGCTGTTTTTCCACCTTCTTTTCTTTCTTTTTTTTCCCCTTTTTCCTTTTTCCTCTCTCTTTTTTCCCTCTTGTAATGATTTTGGTCCTGATTTTTTTCCTCCCTCGCCCAGATCCAGCTCAGCTGGTATCAGCCACTCTGAGAGTCTACAGAGGTTACCTTACCCTAACCCTAACCCTTACAGAGCTAGGAACCTTCTAGAACCTTCTGTTCCTGCTGCTGAACCTAGGTGATGACGTCACCAGAGGGGGCGGGGCCAGGGCTGGAGGGGGCGGGGCCAGAGGGAGGGGAAAAAAATCAAGAAAAATACAGGGAAAAGAGAAGGAAAAAAAAGAAGGAAAAGAGGAAAAAAAGAGGAAAAGAAGGGAAAAAAAGAGGAAAACAAGAGAAAAAAAGAGAAAAAAAGGAGGAAAGGAGGAAGAAAAAAAAGAGGAAAAAAAGTTGAAAAGAGAGGAAAAAAGAGGAAAAAAAGAGGAGAAAAAAGAGAAAAAAAGAGGAAAAAAAGAGGAAAAAGAAAAGAAAAAAAGGAAAAAGGGAGGAAAAGAGGGAAAAAAGGGAAGAAAAGAGGAAAAAAGAGGAAAAAAATAAGAAAAAAGAGGAAAACAAGAGAAAAAAGAGGAAAAAAGAGGAGAAAAAGAAGAAAAGGAAAAAAGAGGAAAAAAGAAGAAAAAAGAGGAAAAGAAAGGGAAAAAAGAGGAAAACAAGAGAAAAAAGAGGAATCAAGAGTAGAAAAAGAAGAAGTAAAAGGAAAAAAGAGGAATAAAAGCTGAAAAGAGGAAAAAATAGGAAAAAAGAGGAAAAAAGGAGAAAAAAGAGAAAAAAAGAGGAAAAAGAGAAGAAAAAAAAGGAAAAAAGGAGGAAAAAAAGTTGAAAAGACAGGAAAAATAGGAGAAAAAGAGGAGAAAAAAGAGGAAAAAAAGAGAAAGAGGAAAAAAGAGGAAAAAAGAGGAAAAAGAGAAGAAAAGAAGGATGAAAAGAGGAAAAAAGGGAAGAAAAGAGGAAAAAAGAGGAAAAAAAGAAGAAAAAAAGGAAAAAACAGAAAAAAGAGGAAAATAGGAGGAGGAGGAGGAAGAAGAGGAGGAAGAAGAGGAGGAGGAGAAGGAGGAAGGGAAGGAAGAGGAGGAGGAGAAGGAGGAAGGGAAGGAAGAGGAGGAAGAGGAACTTCTCGAAATTTTGCCTTTTTTCTTGAAATTTCGCTGTTTTTCCACCTTTTTTTCTTTCTTTTTTTTCCCCTTTTTCCTTTTTCCTCTCTCTTTTTTCCCTCTTGTAATGATTTTGGTCCTGATTTTTTTCCTCCCTCGCCCAGATCCAGCTCAGCTGGTATCAGCCACTCTGAGAGTCTACAGAGGTTACCTTACCCTAACCCTAACCCTTACAGAGCTAGGAACCTTCTAGAACCTTCTGTTCCTGCTGCTGAACCTAGGTGATGACGTCACCAGAGGGGGCGGGGCCAGGGCTGGAGGGGGCGGGGCCAGAGGGAGGGGAAAAAAATCAAGAAAAATAAGGGAAAAAGAGAAGGAAAAAAAAGAAGGAAAAAAGGAAAAAAAGAGGAAAAAAAGAGGAAAACAAGAGAAAAAAAGAGGAAAAAAGGAGGAAAAGAGGAAGAAAAAAAGAGGAAAAAAAGTTGAAAAGAGAGGAAAAAAGAGGAAAAAAAGGAGAAAAAAAGAGGAAAAAGAGAAGAAAAAAAGGGAAGAAAAGAGGAAAAAAGAGGAAAAAAGAAGAAAAAAGAGGAAAAGAAAGGGAAAAAAAGAGGAAAACAAGAGAAAAACGAGGAAAAAAGAGGACAAAAAAGAGAAAAAAAGAGGAAAAAGAGAAGAAAAAAAGGAAAAAAAGGAGGAAAAAAGGGAAAAAAAGGGAAGAAAAGAGGAAAAAAGAGGAAAAAAAGAGGAAAAGAAAGGGAAAAAAAGAGAAAAAAGAGGAAAAAAGAGGAGAAAAAGAGGAATAAAAGCTGAAAAGAGGAAAAAATAGCAAAAAAGGAGGAAAAAAGGAAGAAAAAAAGAGGAAAAAAAGTTGAAAAGAGAGGAAAAAATAGGAAAAAAGGAGAAAAAAGAGAAGAAAAAAAAGGAAAAAAGGAGGAAAAAAAGTTGAAAAGACAGGAAAAATAGGAGAAAAAGAGGAGAAAAAAGAGGAGAAAAAAAGAGAAAAAGAGGAAAAAAGAGGAAAAAGAGAAGAAAAGAGGAAAAAAGAGGAAAAAAAGAAGAAAAAAAAGAAAAAAGAGGAAAAAAGGAGGAAAAAAAGAGGAAAAAAAGTTGAAAAGAGAGGAAATAATAGGATAAAAAAGAGGAAAAAAAGGAGAAAAAATAGAAAAAAAGAGGAAAAAAGAGGAAAAAAGGGAAGAAAAGAGGAAAAAAGAGGAAAAAAAGAAGAAAAAAAGGAAAAAACTGAAAAAAGAGGAAAATAGGAGGAGGAGGAGGAAGAAGAGGAGGAAGAAGAGGAGGAGGAGAAGGAGGAAGGGAAGGAAGAGGAGGAGGAGAATGAGGAAGGGAAGGAAGAGGAGGAAGAGGAACTTCTCGAAATTTTGCCTTTTTTCTTGAAATTTCGCTGTTTTTCCACCTTTTTTTCTTTCTTTTTTTCCCCTTTTTCTTTTTACCTGTTTTTTTCCCTCTTGTAATGATTTTGGTCCTGATTTTTTTTCCTCCCTCGCCCAGATCCAGCTCAGCTGGTATCAGCCACTCTGAGAGTCTACAGAGGTTACCTTACCCTAACCCTAACCCTTACAGAGCTAGGAACCTTCTAGAACCTTCTGTTCCTGCTGCTGACGTCACTCTGAGGGGGCGGGGCCAGGGCTGGAGGGGGCGGGGCCAGAGGGAGGGGAAAAAAATCAAGAAAAATACAGGAAAAAGAGAAGGAAAAAAAGAAGGAAAAAAGGAAAAAAAGAGGAAAAGAAGGGAAAAAAAGAGGAAAACAAGAGAAAAAAAGAGGAAAAAAGGAGAAAAAGAAGAAAAAAAAGTAAAAAAGAGGAAGAAAAGATGAAAAAAAGAGGAAAAAATTGGAAAAAAGAGGAAAATAAGGAGGAAAAAAAAGTTGAAAAGAGAGGAAATAATAGGATAAAAAAGAGGAAAAAAAGGAGAAAAAAGAGAAAAAAGAGGAAAAAGAGAAGGAAAAAAGGAGGAAAAGAGGAAAAAAAGGGAAGAAAAGAGGAAAAAAGAGGAAAAAAAGAAGAAAAAAGAGGAAAAGAAAGGGAAAAAGAGGAAAACAAGTGAAAAAAGATGAAAAAAGAGGAGAAAAAGAAGAAGAAAAAGGAAAAAAGAGGAAAAAGGAGGAATAAAAGATGAAAAGAGGAAAAAATAGGAAAAGAGGAAAAAAGGAAGAAAAAAAGAGGAAAAAAAGTTGAAAAGAGAGGAAAAAAGAGGAAAAAAAGAGGAGAAAAAAGAGAAAAAAAGAGAAAAAAAGGAGAAAAAGAAGAAAAAAAAGGAAAAAAGAGGAAGAAAAGAGGAAAAAAAGAGGAAAAAATTGGAAAAAAGAGGAAAATAAGGAGGAAAAAAAAGTTGAAAAGAGAGGAAATAATAGGATAAAAAAGAGGAAAAAAAAGAGGAGAAAAAAGAGAAAAAAAGAGGAAAAAGAGGAGGAAAAAAGAGGAAAAGAGAAGAAGAAAAAAGGAAAAAAGGAGGAAAAGAGGAAAAAAAGGGAAGAAAAGAGGAAAAAAGAGGAAAAAAAGAAGAAAAAAGAGGAAAAGAAAGGGAAAAAAAGAGGAAAACAAGAGAAAAAATAGGAAAAAAGAGGAGAAAAAGAAGAAGAAAAAGGAAAAAAGAGGAAAAAAGAGGAATAAAAGATGAAAAAATAGGAAAAAAGGAGGAAAAAAGGAAGAAAAAAGAGGAAAAAAAGTTGAAAAGAGAGGAAAAAAGAGGAAAAAAAGAGGTAAAAAAAAGAGAAAAAAAGAGGAAAAAGAGAAGAAAAAAAGGAAAAAAGGAGGAAAAAAAGTTGAAAAGACAGGAAAAATAGGAGAAAAAGAGGAGAAAAAAAGAGAAAAAGAGGAAAAAAGAGGAAAAAGAGAAGAAAAGAGGAAAAAAGAGGAAAAAAAAGAAGAAAAAAAAGAAAAAAGAGGAAAAAAGGAGGAAAAAAAGAGGAAAAAAAGAGGAAAAAAAGTTGAAAAGAGAGGAAATAATAGGATAAAAAAGAGGAAAAAAAAGGAGAAAAAAGAGAAAAAAAGAGGAAAAAAGAGGAAAAAGAGAAGAAAAGAAGGATGAAAAGAGGAAAAAAGAGGAAAAAAGGGAAGAAAAGAGGAAAAAAGAGGAAAAAAAGAAGAAAAAAAGGAAAAAACTGAAAAAAGAGGAAAATAGGAGGAGGAGAGGAGGAGGAGGAGGAGAAGGAGGAAGAAGAGGAGGAAGAAGAGGAGGAGGAGAAGGAGGAAGGGAAGGAAGGAGGAGAAGGAGGAAGGGAAGGAAGAGGAGGATGAGGAACTTCTCGAAATTTTGCCTTTTTCTTGAAATTTCGTCTTTTTTCCACCTTTTTTTCTTTCTTTTTTCCCCTTTTTCCTTTTTCCTCTCTTTTTTCCCTCTTGTAATGATTTTGGTCCTGATGATTTTTCCCAGATCCAGCTCAGCTGGTATCAGCCACTCTGAGAGTCTACAGAGGTTACCTTACCCCAGGGGCGTTTTTAGGATCCAAATACATCAGGTGCTAATGAGAAATGATCAGGGGCTGAAACCATCAGCATTATTATAATTGTTTGCCCTTTTTTATGATGAAAAACGCATAAATACAGGCATCAGAACGACTTGTCCTAAAAACCGAGGAAAATTCTCGACGTGGACGAGTGAGGGCGCAACTTTTAAAAAAATTTTTTTTTTTTAAATAGACTCAAAATGGTGTTTTCTGGTGGTCTCAAAGCTCCATAATCACATCTTTTATCAATGCAAGAATACACACAAAAAATCAGAATTTTTGCAAAGAATGATGCATTTTGATAACATAATAACACGCATTCATCATCATGGGTAATTCTTCATGCATGAATAAATCTTGAAATGAAGATAATTATATCTTAAACTTCTACAATGGTCAGAATCCCCCTTTCCCACCGAAAAAACTAGGGATGCACCGAAATGAAAATTGGAGGCCGAACCTGAAGCCGAATAAAATTTAAAGACCCTGCTGAATACTGAGTACCGAATAGCCTACGGAATGCGGTTGTTCACAGTTTTTCATTTATTTTGCCATTTTTTTCACAATTGCATAGATAATAACAACAAAAACAGTAAACTAATGAGTTGAGCCACTGTCAAGCAGCTGGCGATGCGGTTGCTTAAATTGACCAAAAGGTGGCTCTCTAACATCACAGTTTGTGTACTGTGCGTGACTCTGAGCTGGTTAGTAATTAAGGAGTTAAAACTCACTCGCCACTTACAGGACTCAGTAGCCAGCAGAAACGGCAGTAGGAGCATTTATTACATTTATTAACTGTAGTACCGCTATTATGAGAGGTTATTTCTCACAGTATTAGCCTAAAGGGACTTAAGTCTGATTTATGGTCCCGCGTTACACCAACGCAGAGCCTACGGCGTAGGGTACGCCGTCGATTTAACGCGGAACCATAATTCAGGCGAAGCTGCAGTCTGTCCGCGCTGATACTGACACACCGGGTCGGAGCGGATTTGGTCATGATGTTTAACCTGTGTTTTGTGATTAATAAGCAGCCATCGGTGCGTAATGCTGGGCAGATTAGCACCTTCCTTTCGAACGTATTAAATACAGACGCAATCACAATCCCCGCAATAACTTTCAGGCTTGGTAAATCTCATTGCGTGTGGTAAATTAACCTATTTGCATTTTCCCCTCCCAGTATTTAGCGCTTTCTGGCGGGTACGCCCCATATTGATTATTCATCAGGGCAAAAGTACTAAATGAACAGCGTGTGCTATTTTGCTCATTTGAGAGGCGCAGTCCTCTTTGCACGCTGTTAGTAGATCAGCTTGCACATTGGTTTGCGGGTGATGTCAAGTTTGCACACGTTTTTACGCACGTAAACCTTTAGTAAATCCGGCCCTAAATGTTTATAAACAATTGGCATAAATGTTGATATCGAATAAGCCAACTAGTTCGCCATGAACCTACAATAATCGGATTATGGTCTGCATGTAACCACACAGTCACTATTCCTGTCTTATTTTTGTCTCATTAAATCAGTCGTACACACAGTATCCCCCAACTGTTATCTGAGGACATGTTCGCTGCCTCTTTGTATGCACAAAATACCACGTAGTGAGTTGTAATCTACTGGCTAGCTAACAAAGCTAGCGAGTGCTATGGCTTAGTTTAGCTAGTGCTATATTGTATCATAATAGAAAGCTTATTTTCCAATTCCCATTGTTAGCAACTTTCTGTGTAGCATTTGAGCGAATTTCTTTTCCTCAGAATCTCATTGCTAATTGGTTGGCAGCTAGACTAGCTAGCTAGCTAGAATAATGCTACATGGTACGCTAGCTGGTAGTCCTTACCTGAAGATAGGCTCATTATCCGGCTGAGCTGCTGTGTCGCTCTCAGACTCCACCACCACATTGTCCTTCTCAGCCTCAACAATGGGGGTTTTTTTTCTGTTAAAAAACCTTCTAATATCCATCTTTATTATGTTTATTTAGCTAAAGTTACTTCAGAATGCATTCCTCCCTTCTGTCTCTCTCTCTCTACCTTTCCCTTTCCACTAGTGCCGTGCCTTTGTCCATGATGTTATACAGGTGCAATCACTCTAGTTGATTAGGGAGTAGTAACCCAGGTGTGTTTGTTATTGATTGGGGGTAACAGGTTCATTGTGTGGGTGTGTCTTTGTCTGGGGTGCTGTGATTGGGTAACTTAGTGTGGGGTGATGATGACCGTCAATCAAGAGTCTTTTTCCTCAGGTCTGTGGCTATGTGCAAATCGCCACAATATATTCCGCAAAGTTTATGAAAAATAACACGTTTATATCTGAAAAATAGGGTCATTCTGCTGTAGCTCGTTGGCACGTAGCAGTGACTCGAATCACCCGATGTCAAAAGCACTGTTGATATTAAGTTACAACTCCCCCAGTGAAGACAGATGCATTCATGTTTTAGTCCATCAGGCTTTTATAGCTAGAGTATAGTATAGTCTTTTTTCCTCCATAGAGAAAATTTGGGCGGCCGCCTAAGCCGATCTTCCCACCGCCTATGATAAATCCCGAGCGCCTAAGTCCTAAAAAAAAAAAAAAAAAAAAAAAAAAATTTTTTTTTTTTTTTTTTTTGTTTTTTTTGGTGTGTTTTAGGTTCGGGGCTAGAGGAAATACATTCGGGGCTCCAGCCTCGGAAGCCCATAGCTAAAAACGCCACTGCCTTACCCTAACCCTAACCCTTACAGAGCTAGGAACCTTCTAGAACCTTCTGTTCCTGCTGCTGAACCTAGGTGATGACGTCACCAGAGGGGGCGGGGCCAGGGCTGGAGGGGGCGGGGCCAGAGGGAGGGGAAAAAAATCAAGAAAAATACAGGAAAGAGAGAAGGAAAAAAAGAAGGAAAAAGGAAAAAAAGAGGAAAAGGGAAAAAAAGAAGAAAACAAGAGAAAAAAAGAGGAAAAAAGGAGGAAAAGAGGAAGAAAAAAAGAGGAAAAAAAGTTGAAAAGAGAGGAAAAAAGAGGAAAAAAAGAGGAGAAAAAAGAGAAAAAAAGAGGAAAAAGAGAAGAAAAAAAGGAAAAAGGGAGGAAAAGAGGGAAAAAAGGGAAGAAAAGAGGAAAAAAGAGGAAAAAAAATAAGAAAAAAGAGGTAAAGAAAGGGAAAAAAAGAGGAAAACAAGAGAAAAAAGAGGAAAAAAGAGGAAAAAAAGAGGACAAAAAAGAGAAAAAAAGAGGAAAAAGAGAAGAAAAAAAGGAAAAAAGGAGGAAAAAAGGGAAAAAAAGGGAAGAAAAGAGGAAAAAAGAGGAAAAAAGAAGAAAAAAGAGGAAAAGAAAGGGAAAAAAAGAGGAAAACAAGAGAAAAAAGAGGAAAAAAGAGGAGAAAAAGAAGAAGAAAAAGGAAAAAAGAGGAATAAAAGCTGAAAAGAGGAAAAAATAGGAAAAAAGGAGGAAAAAAGGAAGAAAAAAAGAGGAAAAAAAGTTAAAAAGAGAGGAAAAAAGAGGAAAAAAGGAGAAAAAAAGAGGAAAAAAGAGGAAAAAGAGAAGAAAAGAAGGATGAAAAGAGGAAAAAAGAGGAAAAAAGGGAAGAAAAAAGGAAAAAAGAGGAAAAAAAGAAGAAAAAAAGGAAAAAACAGAAAAAAGAGGAAAATAGGAGGAGGAGGAGGAGGAAGAAGAGGAGGAAGAAGAGGAGGAGGAGAAGGAGGAAGGGAAGGAAGGAGGAGAAGGAGGAAGGGAAGGAAGAGGAGGAAGAGGAACTTCTCGAAATTTTGCCTTTTTTCTTGAAATTTCGCTGTTTTTCCACCTTCTTTTCTTTCTTTTTTTCCCCTTTTTCCTTTTTCCTCTCTCTTTTTCCCTCTTGTAATGATTTTGGTCCTGATTTTTTTCCTCCCTCGCCCAGATCCAGCTCAGCTGGTATCAGCCACTCTGAGAGTCTACAGAGGTTACCTTACCCTAA
The DNA here is from genome assembly GCF_033807715.1 of Cololabis saira. Classification (NCBI taxonomy): domain Eukaryota; kingdom Metazoa; phylum Chordata; class Actinopteri; order Beloniformes; family Belonidae; genus Cololabis; species Cololabis saira. Next base: position 5,367 of record NW_026906291.1, on the reverse strand, counting down.
CCATAACCCTTACAGAGCTAGGAACCTTCTAGAACCTTCTGTTCCTGCTGCTGAACCTAGGTGATGACGTCACCAGAGGGGGCGGGGCCAGGGCTGGAGGGGGCGGGGCCAGAGGGAGGGGAAAAAAATCAAGAAAAATACAGGAAAAAGAGAAGGAAAAAAAAGAAGGAAAAAAGGAAAAAAAGAGGAAAAGAAGGGAAAAAAGAGGAAAACAAGAGAAAAAAGAGGAAAAAAGGAGAAAAAGAAGAAAAAAAAGGAAAAAAGAGGAAGAAAAGATGAAAAAAAGAGGAACAAATTGGAAAAAAGAGGAAAATAAGGAGGAAAAAAGTTGAAAAGAGAGGAAATAATAGGATAAAAAAGAGGAAAAAGAAGGAGAAAAAAGAGAAAAAAGAGGAAAAAGGAGGAAAAAAGAGGAAAAAGAGAAGAAGAAAAAAGGAAAAAAGGAGGAAAAGAGGAAAAAAAGGGAAGAAAAGAGGAAAAAAGAGGAAAAAAAGAAGAAAAAAGAGGAAAAGAAAGGGAAAAAAAGAGGAAAACAAGAGAAAAAAAGAGGAGAAAAAGAAGAAGAAAAAGGAAAAAAGAGGAAGAAATAGGAATAAAAGATGAAAAGAGGAAAAAATAGGAAAAAAGGAGGAAAAAAGGAAGAAAAAAAGAGGAAAAAAAGTTGAAAAGAGAGGAAAAAAGAGGAAAAAAAGAGGAGAAAAAAGAGAAAAAAAGAGGAAAAAGAGAAGAAAAAAAGGAAAAAAGGAAAAAAGAGGAAAAAAAGGGAAGAAAAGAGTAAAAAAGAGGAAAAAAAGAAGAAAAAAAGGAAAAAACAGAAAAAAGAGGAAAATAGGAGGAGGAGGAGGAAGAAGAGGAGGAGGAGAAGGAGGAAGGGAAGGAAGAGGAGGAGGAGAAGGAGGAAGGGAAGGAAGAGGAGGAAGAGGAACTTCTCGAAATTTTGCCTTTTTTCTTGAAATTTCGCTGTTTTTCCACCTTCTTTTCTTTCTTTTTTTTCCCCTTTTTCCTTTTTCCTCTCTCTTTTTCCCTCTTGTAATGATTTTGGTCCTGATTTTTTCCCTCCCTCTCCCAGATCCAGCTCAGCTGGTATCAGCCACTCTGAGAGTCTACAGAGGTTACCTTACCCTAACCCTAACCCTTACAGAGCTAGGAACCTTCTAGAACCTTCTGTTCCTGCTGCTGAACCTAGGTGATGACGTCACCAGAGGGGGCGGGGCCAGGGCTGGAGGGGGCGGGGCCAGAGGGAGGGGAAAAAAATCAAGAAAAATACAGGAAAAAGAGAAGGAAAAAAAGAAGGAAAAAAGGAAAAAAAGAGGAAAAGAAGGGAAAAAAAGAGGAAAACAAGAGGAAAAAGAGGAAAAAAGGAGAAAAAGAAGAAAAAAAAGGAAAAAAGAGGAAGAAAAGATGAAAAAAAGAGGAAAAAATTGGAAAAAAGAGGAAAATAAGGAGGAAAAAAAGTTGAAAAGAGAGGAAATAATAGGATAAAAAAGAGGAAAAAAAGAGGAGAAAAAAGAGGAAAAAGAGGAGGAAAAAAGAGGAAAAAGAGAAGAAGAAAAAAGGAAAAAAGGAGGAAAAGAGGAAAAAAAGGGAAGAAAAGAGGAAAAAAGAGGAAAAAAAGAAGAAAAAAGAGGAAAAGAAAGGGAAAAAAAGAGGAAAACAAGAGAAAAAAGAGGAAAAAAGATGAGAAAAAGAAGAAGAAAAAGGAAAAAAGAGGAAAAAAGAGGAATAAAAGATGAAAAGAGGAAAAAATTGGAAAAAAGGAGGAAAAAAGGAAGAAAAAAAGAGGAAAAAAAGTTGAAAAGAGAGGAAAAAAGAGGAAAATAGGAGAAAAAAGAGAAAAAAAAAGGAAAAAGAGAAGAAAAAAAAGGAAAAAAGGAGGAAAAGAGGAAAAAGGAGGAGAAAAAAAGAGAAAAAGAGGAAAAAAGAGGAAAAAGAGAAGAAAAGAAGGATGAAAAGAGGAAAAAAGAGGAAAAAGGGAAGAAAAGAGGAAAAAAGAGGAAAAAAAGGAAAAAAACAGAAAAAAGAGGAAAATAGGAGGAGGAGGAGGAAGAAGAGGAGGAAGAAGAGGAGGAGGAGAAGGAGGAAGGGAAGGAAGAGAAGGAGGAGAAGGAGGAAGGGAAGGAAGAGGAGGAAGAGGAACTTCTCGAAATTTTGCCTTTTTTCTTGAAATTTCGCTGTTTTTCCACCTTCTTTTCTTTCTTTTTTTTCCCCTTTTTCCTTTTTCCTCTCTCTTTTTCCCTCTTGTAATGATTTTGGTCCTGATTTTTTTCCTCCCTCGCCCAGATCCAGCTCAGCTGGTATCAGCCACTCTGAGAGTCTACAGAGGTTACCTTACCCTAACCCTAACCCTTACAGAGCTAGGAACCTTCTAGAACCTTCTGTTCCTGCTGCTGAACCTAGGTGATGACGTCACCAGAGGGGGCGGGGCCAGGGCTGGAGGGGGCGGGGCCAGAGGGAGGGGAAAAAAATCAAGAAAAATACAGGAAAAAGAGAAGGAAAAAAAAGAAGGAAAAAAGGAAAAAAAGAGGAAAAGAAGGGAAAAAAAGAGGAAAACAAGAGAAAAAAAGAGGAAAAAAGGAGAAAAAGAAGAAGAAAAAGGAAAAAAGGAGGAAAAGAGGAAAAAAAGGGAAGAAAAGAGGAAAAAAGAGGAAAAAAAGAAGAAAAAAGAGGAAAAGAAAGGGAAAAAAAGAGGAAAACAAGAGAAAAAAAGAGGAAAAAAGGAGAAAAAGAAGAAAAAAAGGAAAAAAGAGGAAGAAAAGATGAAAAAAAGAGGAAAAAATTGGAAAAAAGAGGAAAATAAGGAGGAAAAAAAGTTGAAAAGAGAGGAAATAATAGGATAAAAAAGAGGAAAAAAAGAGGAGAAAAAAGAGGAAAAAGAGGAGGAAAAAAGAGGAAAAAGAGAAGAAGAAAAAAGGAAAAAAGGAGGAAAAGAGGAAAAAAAGGGAAGAAAAGAGGAAAAAAGAGGAAAAAAAGAAGAAAAAAGAGGAAAAGAAAGGGAAAAAAAGAGGAAAACAAGAGAAAAAAGAGGAAAAAAGATGAGAAAAAGAAGAAGAAAAAGGAAAAAAGAGGAAAAAAGAGGAATAAAAGATGAAAAGAGGAAAAAATTGGAAAAAAGGAGGAAAAAAGGAAGAAAAAAAGAGGAAAAAAAGTTGAAAAGAGAGGAAAAAAGAGGAAAAAAGGAGAAAAAAGAGAAAAAAAAGGAAAAAGAGAAGAAAAAAAAGGAAAAAAGGAGGAAAAGAGGAAAAAGGAGGAGAAAAAAAGAGAAAAAGAGGAAAAAAGAGGAAAAAGAGAAGAAAAGAAGGATGAAAAGAGGAAAAAAGAGGAAAAAGGGAAGAAAAGAGGAAAAAAGAGGAAAAAAAAGAAGAAAAAAAGGAAAAAACAGAAAAAAGAGGAAAATAGGAGGAGGAGGAGGAAGAAGAGGAGGAAGAAGAGGAGGAGGAGAAGGAGGAAGGGAAGGAAGAGGAGGAGGAGAAGGAGGAAGGGAAGGAAGAGGAGGAAGAGGAACTTCTCGAAATTTTGCCTTTTTTCTTGAAATTTCGCTGTTTTTCCACCTTCTTTTCTTTCTTTTTTTTCCCCTTTTTCCTTTTTCCTCTCTCTTTTTCCCTCTTGTAATGATTTTGGTCCTGATTTTTTTCCTCCCTCCCTCGCCCAGATCCAGCTCAGCTGGTATCAGCCACTCTGAGAGTCTACAGAGGTTACCTTACCCTAACCCTAATAGTCTATTTGCCAGCCTATAGAGCCCTATTGTGAACCCGGAAATGTTGAGTACCCCAAAGTTTTATGTTAGAAATGTACAGTATAGGTCCGCAGCATTTAGAAACTGCCGGATGCTAACTTGCATATGTTGGGCAATTAGCATAATTAGCATAATTAGCAACAATTAGCATACTAATATATATGGACAATATTTCAGCAATTGCTTGGCCAATTTGGACAATATTTGAGTGGTTTTGGGGGTTATTGATGATGCTGAATCCATTTCTGACATTTTCAGAATTCAAAATGGCCGTTTCAACCAGAAGTGGCCATATTTCAACACTTTCAATTTCAACTCCAGATTTTGATGAATTTTAGTTGATTTTGAGGTTATTGATGTGCTTAATACATTGGACTTACATTTCAGAATCAAGAGAGCTAACCCTAACCCTAACCTTAACCCTCTAAATGTGATGAGCGACAGGATGACTGGGCTAGGGTAGTGGAGCTACGGGTGAATGGCGTCCTGGACCTGCCTGCAGCTGATGCCCAGTATCACACCAAGTGCTACAATGATTTTAGGAAGGTGCCTATTGACTCAAGTGCAAGTGTTAGTTATAAACCAGTTGATAGATGCTTAGCTGCTGTCATTGACCACATGAATGCAAACAAGTCGGTGACCTGGACTGTGTCAGAGTTACACGATGTATATGAAGCTAATTCAGGGGACCTCTGCAGGAAGCAGATGCTATCCAACTTGTGTGATTACATGATCGCATGCCTGATCAAGTGGAGTGATCCACAGCGATGGTCATCAGTGCTGCTCAGACCTGGGATGATGCACACTCTCATGTCCTTCACCGGCTCAATTGGAGAACTGATGAATTCAACCGGTGTGGAGGAGCTAGTAGGTGCATCATTTGGAGGCCTGACATCCATCTTCAATGGGAAGGCCTGGCCCAAGGCTATGCGAGCCTTCCGTATGGTTGTGTCTGCTCTTCTTCATGACTTCTTGGAGGAGGGGGAGAAGACTCACGAGCAGATAACGGCATTCCTGGAGAAAGCGAGAGAGCACCCCACAGGCCGGCTATGGGTGCCCTATTTCTTTGCCGTCGGTCATCTTCACTACTCAAGATGGATCACATGGCATCTGCGTGACATGCAGCACCTTCCTGCTACTGCCAAGGATGACCTCCTCGCCGGAAGCCATGTGTGCCGCCACTCAGATGGTGTAGCTGCAGTGAGTGGTGATATGTTTGGGGAGCAGACATGCATCAAGCAAGGGAAGGGAGTAGGAGGCAAGAAGGGCATCTGCACCAACCCTGAGCAGGTCGCCGTGTGGATCCAATCTTTCGGTATCTGCTCCCATCTGTCCAAGTCATTGGATGAGATGTACGATGATGCTGAAGCACTGGATAAAACAATGAAGCCCAATAGACATAAAGAAGAGGGTAAAGGACGCAGAGGACCGGGCTAAAATCCGGGCTAAAATCCTGAGAGTGCTATGGGAAAACTCCCACCCACTCACCACAGAGACTACTACCCTCCACCATATCATAAACGGCCAGGTGGCGGATGGAAAGGTCAATGTGCAAGATGCACTGAAGATTGGACAGGACATGAGCACACTGTTCTCTTCATCACTTCCTGGGGGATTTCATGTGCCCATCTCAA